>NC_142710.1:10995954-11230954 GCF_055471065.1 Atractosteus spatula | reverse complement strand
TGGTCTCTCCTCTCTCTCTGTCTGTCTGTCTCTCCCCTCTCTCCTCTCTCTCTCTGTCAGTCTCTCCTCTCTCTCTCCTATTCAGATTCATAGAGCTTCGTTGGTAAAGACAGTGAATTACTGTTCCTCTGCATCTTTCTCTCTCTCTCCTCTCTCTCTTCGTATTCAGATTCACACTCATGTTCAAAGAGCTTTAACTGTTCAACCAGTGAAGTGGTGCTCCTTTCACTCTCTCTCCCCTCTCTCCTGCCTCCCCTCTCTCTCTCCTCTTTCTCTCTCCTGTCTCTCCCCTCTCCTCTCTCCTCTCTCCTGTCTCTCTCTCCTTTCTCCTGTCTCCCCCCTCTCTCTCTCCCCTCTCAATTCAATTCAATTCAATTCAATTCAAGGTGCTTTATTAGCATGACCGATGGGTACAATCAGTGTTGCCAAAGCAAATGAAAGTAATGATATTTACATGAAACAAAACAAAAATAGAAGTAAAATAAAATCTACAGACATATTACAGACATCTGTAGGCGGCTGGAGCATTATTGGGAGACAGACTCACTGTTCCTCAGGCTGTGACAGGAGATCACATACTGGGCTGCCAGTTCAACTGAGTTCCCTCCTCCCTCTCCCAGTAGGATTGGGACCCGTTGTGATTCTGGCAGGTGTGGGAACTCTGGGATTAGATTTCTGAATTTAGGGAAGAATGTTTCTCTAATCCCAGAGTATCTGTCACAGTGCAGTAGGAAGTGCACCTCTGTCTCTATTTCTCCCCGCTGGCAGTGGGAGCACAGCCTGTCCTCTCTGGACAGCCAGGTCTGCCTGTGTCGCCCAGTTTCTATGGCCAGGTTGTGGTCACTGAGCCTGTACTTCGTCAGGGTCTGTTTCTGTTTGTTATTTTTTATTTTGGTCAAATATTCAGCTAGTGTGTATTGTCTGTTTAAGGTTCTGTAACATTCCAGTTTATGTTGTGTCTGTGTGTGTGTGTCCCAGTGTGTGAGATATTGCTGTTTGATCTGTGCTGTGATGTGGTTGAGTCTGGGTTGTGGTGCTCTAGCAGTGCTGTCCTGAGGCTGGTTAGTGTCGGTGTGGCTCAGGTCGGTGAGCCTCAGGACCAGCTGGCTCAGGGGGCTCTGTTTTGGGCTCAGCTCTTGGCTCAGCAGGGCTTTGTGGTGGTAGGAATTTTGGTCGCTGTTTTTTAGGTGTAGCCAATACTTGAATATTCTTTTCTGTATGTTTATCAATAGTGGGTACTGGCCTAATTCGGCCCTGCACCCGTTGTTAGGAGTTCTTCTCTGCACACGGAGGATGTTTCTACAGATCTCCATGTGCAGAGTTTCTGTGGGGTGTTTGTCCCATTGGGTGTAATCCTGGTCTGTGAGGGGACCCCACACTTCACTGCCGTATAGGGCAATGGGTTGGATTACACTTTCAAGTATTTGGAGCCAGATTCTTGTTGGTGGGTTGATGTTGAAGAGCCTCTTTCTTATTGCGTAGAAAGCCCTGAGTGCCTTCTCCCTCAGTGCCTTCACTGCCAGGTCAAAACTCCCGGAAGAGCTGATGGTGAGACCGAGATATGTGTAGCTGGATGTGTGCTCCAATGTGTTGTTGTTCAGTGTGAATTTGTACCTGTTTCCCTGAGGTCTGGCTTTCTTCTGGAAAACCATAACTCTGGTCTTGTCCAGATTGACTGTCAGTGCCCAGGTCTGACAGTACTGCTCCAGCAGTGCCAGGTTCTGCTGCAGCCCCTGTTCTGTGGGCAACAGCAGGACCAGGTCATCTGCGTAGAGCAGGAACTTGATTTCTGTGTCGTGTAGTGTGAGACCAGGAGCTGCAGACTGCTCCAACATTCCTGCTAATTCGTTGATATAGATATTGAACAGTGTTGGGCTCAGGCTGCAGCCCTGTCTCACCCCGCGGCCTTGGGTGAAGAATTTAGTCCTTTTGTTTCCAATTTTCACTGCACATTTGCTCTCTGAATACATTGATTTAATTATGTCGTACACTTTGCCCCCTATGCCGCTTTGGAGTAGTTTATAAAACAATCTCTCATGCCAAATCGAGTCAAATGCTTTTTTGAAATCGACAAAGCAGGCAAAAATTTTTCCTTTGTGTTTTTGGTGGACGTGTTTGTCTATCAGTGTGTGCAGGGTGTAAATGTGATCAGATGTGCGGTGATCTGGCAAGAAGCCAATCTGACTTTTACTCAGGACATTGTGTTCGGTAAGGAAGGCCAGTATTCGTGTATTCAGGATACTGCAGAATACCTTCCCCAGGTTACTGTTCACACAGATGCCCCGGTAGTTGCTGGGATCGAGTTTATCTCCACTCTTATAGATGGGCGTGATCAGTCCTTGGTTCCAGGCCTCGGGGAAACATCCGGCTGTCATGATGAGATTGAGGAGTTTGAGCAGGGCTTGTTGCAACTTTGGGCTGCTGTGTCTCAGCATCTCATTTATGACACCATCATGGCCACAGGCTTTGCGTGGTCTGAGGGCCTGGAGTTTGTCCAGTAGCTCCTGCTCAGTGATTGGGGAGTCTAAGGGGTTTTGGTTGTCTTTGATAGCCAATTCCAAAATTTTGAGTTTTTCATAAATGGTGTTTTGGTCTGATTGATTTGTATTTGGGAGCTTTTCATACAGATTTTCAAAGTATGTTTGCCAGATTGTTCCATTTTGGATGGCCAATTCTTCTGGTTTTGATTTGTTTAAGTTGTTCCACTTCTCCCAGAAACAGTTCTGATTTAGTGACTCCTCAATTTCTGCAAGTTGTTTGTCTATGTATGTGTTTCTCTTCTTTTTCAGCGTGTGTTTGTAAAGTTTTACCATGTCACAGTACCTGAGTCGCAGATCTGTGTTGTGTGGTTGTCTGTGTTTTTCATTTGAGACTTTTCGTAGTGCATTTCTGATGTTTTTGCACTCCGTATCAAACCACTTTTCTTTTGCTTTTGTTTTTTGGTAGTTTTTTGATTTAGTTGTTTTTAGCTTAGATTTTGATGCTAGTTTGTGGAATAGGTGATTTAGTTTTTGTGTGGCCAAGTTGATGCCTAATTTGTTGGTTTGATACGGAGTGTTTAGGAATGTGTCCATCAGTGTCTGAATTTCGTCATCGCCCAGTGCAGTTTGGTATCTGTCCAGGCTGTCTGTGTCCCATCTGTACGCCTGGTTGAGGTCATACAGCTGGCTGGGCTGTGTCAGTGTGTCTCTGTGCTGGTGTGCTCTCTTCATGTAGAGTGTGATCTGGCTGTGGTCGGAGAGGGGAGTTTGTGGCCTGACAGTGAAGGCACTGATACAGGAGGGGTCCAGGTCGGTGATGGCGTAGTCCACCACACTGCTACCCAGAGCTGAGCTGTAGGTGAACCTGCCTAGAGAGTCCCCTCTAGTCCTGCCGTTGACGATGTCTCTCTCTCTCCCCTCTCTCTCTCCTCTTTCTCTCTCCTGTCTCTCCCCTCTCCTCTCTCCTCTCTCCTGTCTCTCTCTCCTTTCTCCTGTCTCCCCTCTCTCTCTCTCCCCTCTCTCTCTCTCCCCTCTCCTCTCTCCCCTCTCTCTCTCTCCCCTCTCTCCTGTCTCCCCTCTCCTCTCTCCTCTCTCCTGTCTCTCTCTCCTTTCTCCTGTCTCCCCTCTCTCTCTTTCCCCTCTCTCTCTCTCCCCTCTCCTCTCTCCCCTCTCTCTCTCTCCCCTCTCTCTCTCTCCCCTCTCTCCTGTCTCCCCTCTCCCCTCTCTCCTGTCTCCCCTCTCTCTCTCCTGTCTCCTGTCTCCCCTCTCTCTCTCTCCTGTCTCCTCTCTCCTGTCTCCTGTTTCCCCTCTCTCTCTCCTGTCTCCTGTCTCCCCTCTCTCTCTCTCTCCTGTCTCCTGCCTCCCCTCTCTCTCTCCTCTTTCTCTCTCCTGTCTCTCCCCTCTCCTCTCTCCTCTCTCCTGTCTCTCTCTCCTTTCTCCTGTCTCCCCTCCCTCTCTCTCCTTTCTCCTGTCTCCCCTCTCTCTCCCCTCTCCTCTCTCCCCCCTCTCTCTCTCCTGTCTCCCCTCTCTCTCTCCTGTCTCCTGTCTCCCCTCTCTCTCTCCTTTCTCCTGTCTCCCCTCTCTCTCTCCTTTCTCTTTTCTCTTTGAAACCCGGGAGGGGTTCATCAATATTTGATGAGCTCCTGGTCAGGCAGGTACAGACAGATGGTCACATCGACACAGAGCAGAAACTGTCAGAGCTCAGCCCTGCCAGTGTGGAAAGACAGACAGACAGACAGGAGGTCGGGTATCAGACAGACACACAGGAAAGTAAATAGATGGACAAGCAGACAGACAGACAGACAGGAAAGTAGATAGATGGACAAGCAGACAGACAGACAGACAGAGAGGCAGGCAGACAGTAAATCAGACTGTAGGTTAGGTACCGTGCAGACAGACAGGCAGAGAGACAGTGTCAGGACGTAGACAGACAGGCAGACAGACAGACAGTAAGTCAGTCCCATGCAGAGAGACAGACAGTAAGTCAGTCCCGTGCAGAGAGACAGTGTCAGGACGTAGACAGACAGACAGTAAGTCAGTCCCGTGCAGACAGACAGGCAGAGAGACAGTGTCAGGACGTAGACAGTAAGTCAGTCCCGTGCAGACAGACAGGCAGAGAGACAGGATGCAGACAGACAGAGAGAGAGAGAGACAGTGTCAGGACGTAGACAGACAGGCAGACAGACAGTAAGTCAGTCCCGTGCAGAGAGACAGACAGTAAGTCAGTCCTGTGCAGAGAGACAGACAGTAAGTCAGTCCTGTGCAGAGAGACAGTGTCAGGACGTAGACAGACAGTAAGTCAGTCCCGTGCAGACAGACAGGCAGAGAGACAGGACGCAGACAGACAGAGAGAGAGAGACAGTGTCAGGACGCAGACAGACAGGCAGCCAGTCGCGGAGAGACAGACAGATCTCTAGCGGGCGGATGTAATACACTCGCTGTGACTCCGGAGCCCGTCACGACAGCGCAGGGCTCGCCAGCAGCAGCGACCGGGACCTGCAGCCGAGCCGAGCCGAGCCGCGCCGCGCCGCGCCGCTCGGAACCAGCCGACTGCCCGGGGGCGCGCACTGCAGTGCAGCACAGCGCGGCGCGGTCCGCCCGTCCGCTGGCCCGGACCGGTCCGGCCCGAACCGGCCCGCCTGACATGACGACGAGCTCGGCATCAGCGCGCTGTCGCTGGCCCGGGAGCTGCTCATCCGGTCCTGCGGGTCAAACTCAAATACCTTCCTCTGCGCCTCCGCCGCCGCTCCGCGACATCCGCATCTGCTCCGCAGCCCAGCGCCCGAGTGCAGCCGAGTCCCGCTCACGGAAAAACCCGAGGCTCTCTGTCCCCTCCCCCCTCCCCGTCAGCGTCTCTGGGTCTCTCGACGAACACACAGACAGACGAACACACAGACAGACAAACACACAGACAGACAGCACAGCGAACAGACACACAGACACACAGAAAGACAGCACAGCGAACAGACACACAGACACACAGACAGACAGCACAGCGAACAGACAGACAGACAGACAGACAGACAGACAGACAGACAGCACAGCGAACAGACACACAGACAGACAGCACAGCGAACAGACTCACAGACACACAGACAGACAGCACAGCGAACAGACACACAGACTCACAGACACACAGACAGACAGCACAGCGAACAGACACACAGACAGACAGACAGACAGACAGCACAGCGAACAGACTCACAGACAGACAGACAGACAGACAGCACAGCGAACAGACACACAGACAGACAGACAGCACAGCGAACAGACACACAGACAGACAAACACACAGACAGACAGCACAGCGAACAGACTCACAGACACACAGACAGACAGCACAGCGAACAGACTCACAGACTCACAGACACACAGACAGACAGCACAGCGAACAGACACACAGACAGACAGACAGACAGACAGCACAGCGAACAGACTCACAGACAGACAGACAGACAGACAGCACAGCGAACAGACACACAGACAGACAGACAGCACAGCGAACAGACACACAGACAGACAAACACACAGACAGACAGCACAGCGAACAGACTCACAGACAGACAGACACACAGCACAGCGAACAGACTCACAGACAGACAGACACACAGACAGACAGCACAGCGAACAGACACACAGACAGACAGCACAGCGAACAGACTCAGACACACAGACAGACAGACAGCACAGCGAACAGACTCACAGACAGACAGACAGCACAGCGAACAGACTCACAGACACACAGACAGACAGACAGCACAGCGAACAGACACACAGACGGACAGCACAGCGAACAGACTCACAGACACACAGACAGACAGCACAGCAAACAGACTCACAGACAGACAAACACACAGACAGACAGCACAGCGAACAGACTCACAGACAGACAGCACAGTGAACAGACTCACAGACAGACAGACAGCACAGCGAACAGACACACAGACAGACAGACTCACAGACTCACAGACAGACAGCACAGCGAACAGACTCACAGCGAACAGACTCACAGACACACAGCACAGCGAACAGACTCACAGACACACAGACAGACAGCACAGCGAACAGACACACAGACTCACAGACACACAGACAGACAGCACAGCGAACAGACTCACAGACACACAGACAGACAGCACAGTGAACAGACACACAGACACACAGACACACAGACTCACAGACACACAGACACACAGACTCACAGACTCACAGACACACAGACAGCACAGCGAACAGACTCACAGACACACAGACACACAGCACAGCGAACAGACTCACAGACACACAGACAGACAGCACAGCGAACAGACTCACAGACACACAGACAGACAGACAGCACAGCGAACAGACTCACAGACTCACAGACACACAGACTCACAGACTCACAGACACACAGACACACAGACACACAGACAGCACAGCGAACAGACACACAGACAGCACAGCGAACAGACTCACAGACAGACAGACACACAGACGGACAGCACAGCGAACAGACTCACAGACAGACAGACAGCACAGCGAACAGACACACAGACACACAGACAGACAGACAGCACAGCGAACAGACACACAGACACACAGACAGACAGACTCACAGACACACAGACAGACAGCACAGCGAACAGACACACAGACTCACAGACACACAGACAGACAGCACAGCGAACAGACTCACAGACACACAGACAGACAGCACAGCGAACAGACTCACAGACACACAGACAGACAGACAGCACAGCGAACAGACTCACAGACTCACAGACAGACTCACAGACTCACAGACACACAGACACACAGACAGCACAGCGAACAGACTCACAGACAGACAGACAGCACAGCGAACAGACTCACAGACAGACAGACACACAGACGGACAGCACAGCGAACAGACTCACAGACAGACAGACAGCACAGCGAACAGACTCACAGACAGACAAACACACAGACAGACAGCACAGCGAACAGACACACAGACAGACAGACAGCACAGCGAACAGACTCACAGACACACAGACAGCACAGCGAACAGACTCACAGACACACAGACACACAGACAGAGAGCACAGCGAACAGACACACAGACAGACAGCACAGCGAACAGACTCAGACACACAGACAGACAGACAGCACAGCGAACAGACTCACAGACAGACAGACAGCACAGCGAACAGACTCACAGACACACAGACAGACAGACAGCACAGCGAACAGACACACAGACAGACAGCACAGCGAACAGACTCACAGACACACAGACAGACAGCACAGCGAACAGACTCACAGACACACAGACAGACAGCACAGCAAACAGACTCACAGACAGACAAACACACAGACAGACAGCACAGCGAACAGACTCACAGACAGACAGCACAGTGAACAGACACACAGACAGACAGCACAGCGAACAGACACACAGACAGCACAGCGAACAGACACACAGACACACAGACAGACAGACTCACAGACTCACAGACAGACAGCACAGCGAACAGACTCACAGCGAACAGACTCACAGACACACAGACACACAGCACAGCGAACAGACTCACAGACACACAGACACACAGCACAGCGAACAGACTCACAGACACACAGACAGACAGCACAGCGAACAGACACACAGACTCACAGACACACAGACAGACAGCACAGCGAACAGACTCACAGACACACAGACAGACAGCACAGCGAACAGACTCACAGACACACAGACAGACAGCACAGCGAACAGACTCACAGACACACAGACAGACAGACAGCACAGCGAACAGACTCACAGACTCACAGACACACAGACAGACAGCACAGCGAACAGACACACAGACTCACAGACACACAGACAGACAGCACAGCGAACAGACTCACAGACACACAGACAGCACAGTGAACAGACTCACAGACACACAGACAGACAGCACAGCGAACAGACACACAGACAGACAGACAGCACAGTACTTCACCATCACTGTACTGGGGCATCAGGACCCACACAGAGCGCAGGGAGAGAGCGCCCCCTGCTGGCCCCACTCACCCCTCTCCCAGGAGTCTCCCTTCCAGGTACTGGCCAGGCTCCCCCTGCTGGGCTCCAGTGGGCTGGGAGCTGGGTGAGAGCGCCCCCTGCTGGGCTCCAGTGGGCTGGGAGTGAGCTGGGAGCTGCAGGGTGATCTGGCCGCTGGATAGATAATTAACTGACATACAGACAGACAGGATAACTGACAGACAGGCAGTATAACACAGACCTACAGGCAGACAGACAGGATAACAGAGAGACAGACTCACAGGCTAACAGAAGGACAGACAGACTAACAGACCAGGAGACACACAGAGTCATGGACAGACTAGCAGACCAGGAGACACACAGGGTCACGGACAGACTAGCAGACCAGGAGACACACAGGGTCACGGACAGACTAGCAGACCAGGAAACACACAGAGTCACGGACAGACTAGCAGACCAGGAGACACACAGGGTCACGGACAGACTAACAGACCAGGAGACACACAGGGTCACGGACAGACTAGCAGACCAGGAGACACACAGAGTCACGGACAGACTAACAGACCAGGAGACACACAGGGTCACGGACAGACTAGCAGACCAGGAGACACACAGGGTCACGGACAGACAAACAGACCAGGAGACACACAGGGTCACGGACAGACTAGCAGACCAGGAGACACACAGGGTCACGGACAGACTAGCAGACCAGGAGACACACAGGGTCACGGACAGACTAGCAGACCAGGAGACACACAGGGTCACGGACAGACTAACAGACCAGGAGACACACAGGGTCACGGACAGACTAGCAGACCAGGAGACACACAGGGTCACGGACAGACTAGCAGACCAGGAGACACACAGGGTCACGGACAGACAAACAGACCAGGAGACACACAGGGTCACGGACAGACTAGCAGACCAGGAGACACACAGAGTCACGGACAGACAAACAGACCAGGAGACACACAGGGTCACGGACAGACTAGCAGACCAGGAGACACACAGGGTCACGGACAGACTAACAGACCAGGAGACACACAGGGTCACGGACAGACTAGCAGACCAGGAGACACACAGGGTCACGGACAGACTAGCAGACCAGGAGACACACAGGGTCACGGACAGACTAACAGACCAGGAGACACACAGAGTCACGGACAGACTAGCAGACCAGGAGACACACAGGGTCACGGACAGACTAACAGACCAGGAGACACACAGGGTCACGGACAGACTAGCAGACCAGGAGACACACAGGGTCACGGACAGACTAACAGACCAGGAGACACACAGAGTCACGGACAGACTAGCAGACCAGGAGACACACAGGGTCACGGACAGACAAACAGACCAGGAGACACACAGGGTCACGGACAGACTAGCAGACCAGGAGACACACAGGGTCACGGACAGACTAACAGACCAGGAGACACACAGGGTCACGGACAGACTAACAGACCAGGAGACACACAGGGTCACGGACAGACTAGCAGACCAGGAGACACACAGGGTCACGGACAGACTAGCAGACCAGGAGACACACAAGGTCACGGACAGACTAACAGACCAGGAGACACACAGAGTCACGGACAGACTAGCAGACCAGGAGACACACAGGGTCACGGACAGACAAACAGACCAGGAGACACACAGGGTCACGGACAGACTAGCAGACCAGGAGACACACAGGGTCACGGACAGACTAGCAGACCAGGAGACACACAGGGTCACGGACAGACTAACAGACCAGGAGACACACAGGGTCACGGACAGACTAACAGACCAGGAGACACACAGGGTCACGGACAGACTAACAGACCAGGAGACACACAGGGTCACGGACAGACTAGCAGACCAGGAGACACACAGGGTCACGGACAGACAAACAGACCAGGAGACACACAGGGTCACGGACAGACTAGCAGACCAGGAGACACACAGGGTCACGGACAGACTAGCAGACCAGGAGACACACAGGGTCACGGACAGACTAACAGACCAGGAGACACACAGGGTCACGGACAGACTAACAGACCAGGAGACACACAGGGTCACGGACAGACTAGCAGACCAGGAGACACACAGGGTCACGGACAGACTAACAGACCAGGAGACACACAGAGTCACGGACAGACTAGCAGACCAGGAGACACACAGGGTCACGGACAGACAAACAGACCAGGAGACACACAGGGTCACGGACAGACTAGCAGACCAGGAGACACACAGGGTCACGGACAGACTAGCAGACCAGGAGACACACAGGGTCACGGACAGACTAACAGACCAGGAGACACACAGAGTCACGGACAGACTAGCAGACCAGGAGACACACAGGGTCACGGACAGACAAACAGACCAGGAGACACACAGGGTCATGGACAGACTAGCAGACCAGGAGACACACAGGGTCACGGACAGACTAGCAGACCAGGAGACACACAGGGTCACGGACAGGGATATACATTCTCTCATCCCCGCCGTGTCACACGTACGAAATCTCAGTTAACCACGCGCGTCTGTGTCGAGCCGACCCACAGCTCGGCCCCCCCACCCCCTCCCGGCTGCAGTACCGGCCCTCCGGCACCAGGGGGCGCGGCGCCACAGAGCCGCGCAGCGCCGCCGCACAAGCGAGTGAGACTCAGCCCTGCCGGCGGTGACGACCAGAGCTCGGACCGGCACCGGTACCCGAACCAGCACCGGCCGCATCCATCGCCCCAGGGCCTCGGGTCCGGCTGCCGAGCGCGACCGCCTGCCGTGGGAGAGTCGCAGAGAACCGCGCGGAAGAAAAACACGCAGGGCCGGGAGGAGAGAGAGGGGGAGAGAGGGCTGTTTTTTTCCACGGGTGGACGAGGCGGATGCGTGTCTGAGCGGCGTGTCCGGAGGAAGAGTAGCGGAGCGCAGGTGAGTCACCCTCCTCATCCTCATCCTCACCCTCCTCCTCCTCCTTTAGAAAACACCACCATTTCAACAGTGAGAATGAATTCTGCTGCTGTGGGATCAGAGATTCCCGTGATAGAACAGCAGAGAGCCGAGAGGAGAAATAGAGACCCACTGGTACACACAGATACACACACTGACACACAGATACCACCCTGACACACACACTGACACACTGGTACACACAGATACACACACTGACACACAGATACCACCCTGACACACTGGTACACACAGATACACACACTGACACACAGATACCACACTGACACACTGGTACACACAGATACACACACTGACACACAGATACCACACTGACACACTGGTACACACAGATACACACACTGACACACAGATACCACACTGACACACACACTGACACACTGGTACACACAGATACACACACTGACACACAGATACCACCCTGACACACTGGTACACACAGATACACACACTGACACACAGATACCACCCTGACACACTGGTACACACAGATACACACACTGACACACAGATACCACACTGACACACTGGTACACACAGATACACACACTGACACACAGATACCACACTGACACACACACTGACACACTGGTACACACAGATACACACACTGACACACAGATACCACCCTGACACACTGGTACACACAGATACACACACTGACACACAGATACCACCCTGACACACTGGTACACACAGATACACACACTGACACACAGATACCACACTGACACACTGGTACACACAGATACACACACTGACACACAGATACCACACTGACACACTGGTACACACAGATACACACACTGACACACTGGTACACACAGATACACACACTGACACACAGATACCACCCTGACACACACTGACACACTGGTACACACAGATACACACACTGACACACAGATACACACACTGACACACTGGTACACACAGATACACACACTGACACACAGATACACACACTGACACACAGATACCACCCTGACACACTGGTACACACAGATACACACACTGACACACAGATACCACACTGACACACTGGTACACACAGATACACACACTGACACACAGATACCACACTGACACACTGGTACACACAGATGCACACACTGACACACAGATACCACACTGACACACACACAGATACACAGATACACACACTGACACACTGGTACACACAGATACACACACTGACACACAGATACCACACTGACACACACACTGACACACAGATACCACACTGACACACTGGTACACACAGATACACACACTGACACACAGATACCACCCTGACACACACTGACACACTGGTACACACAGATACACACACTGACACACAGATACCACCCTGACACACACTGACACACTGGTACACACAGATACACACACTGACACACACACACTGACACACACAGCACATAGATACACACACACTGACACACAGATACACTGGTACACACAGATACCACACTGACACACAGATACCACCCTGACACACACTGACACACTGGTACACACAGATACACACACTGACACACAGATACACACACTGACACACTGGTACACACAGATACACTGGTACACACAGATACACACACTGACACACACACTGACACACTGGTACACACAGATACACACACTGACACACAGATACCACCCTGACACACACACTGACACACTGGTACACACAGATACACTGGTACACACAGATACCACACTGACACACACACACTGACACACACAGCACATAGATACACACACACTGACACACAGATACACTGGTACACACAGATACCACACTGACACACACACTGGCACACTGGTACACACAGATACACACACTGACACACAGATACCACACTGACACACTGGTACACACAGATACACTGGTACACACAGATACCACACTGACACACACACACTGACACACACAGCACATAGATACACACACACTGACACACAGATACACTGGTACACACAGATACACACACTGACACACAGATACCACCCTGACACACACACTGACACACTGGTACACACAGATACACTGGTACACACAGATACCACACTGACACACACACACTGACACACACAGCACATAGATACACACACACTGACACACAGATACACTGGTACACACAGATACCACACTGACACACACACTGGCACACTGGTACACACAGATACACACACTGACACACAGATACCACCCTGACACACACACTGACACACTGGTACACACAGATACACTGGTACACACAGATACCACACTGACACACACACACTGACACACACAGCACATAGATACACACACACTGACACACAGATACACTGGTACACACAGATACCACACTGACACACACACTGGCACACTGGTACACACAGATACCACACTGACACACACACTGGCACACTGGTACACACAGATACACACACTGATACCACACTGACACACAGATACACTGGTACACACAGCACATAGATACACACACACTGACACACACACACTGAGACACAGATACACTGGTACACACAGATACCACACTGACACACACACACTGACACACAGATACACTGGTACACACAGATACCACACTGACACACACAGCACATAGATACACACACACTGACACAGATACACTGGTACACACAGATACCACACTGACACACACACTGACACACTGGTACACACAGATACCACACTGACACACTGGTACACACACAGCACACAGATACACACACTGACACACAGATACACTGGTACACACAGATACCACACTGACACACTTGTACACACAGATACCACACTGACACACACACTGACACACAGATACACTGGTACACACAGATACCACACTGACACACACACTGACACACACAGCACATAGATACACACACACTGACACACACACTGAGACACAGATATACTGGTACACACAGATACCACACTGACACACAGATACACTGGTACACACAGATACCACACTGACACACTGGTACACACAGATACCACACTGACACACAGATACCACACTGACACACAGATACACTGGTACACACAGATACCACACTGACACACAGATACACTGGTACACACAGATACCACACAGATACCACACTGACACACAGATACACTGGTACACACAGATACCACACTGACACACACACACTGACACACAGATACACTGGTACACACAGATACCACACTGACACACACACAGCACACAGATACACACACTGACACACTGACACACTGGTACACACAGATACCACACTGACACACAGATACACTGACACACACAGCACATAGATACACACACAGCACACAGATACCACACTGACACACTGACACACAGATACACACACTGACACACACACAGCACACAGATACACACACTGACACACACACAGCACACAGATACAAACACTGACACACACACACAGCACATAGATACACACACACTGACACACAGACACAGCACATAGATACACACACTGACACACACACAGCACATAGATACACTGACACACTGACACACACACCACATAGATACACACACTGACACACACACTACATAGATACACACATTGACACACACACACACACACAGCACATAGATACACACATTGACACACACACAGCACATAGATACACACACTGACACACAGACACAGCACATAGATACACACACTGACACACAGACACAGCACATAGATACACACACTGACACACAGACACAGCACATAGATACACACACACTGACACACAGACACAGCACATAGATACATACACTGACACTCAGACACAGCACATAGATACACACACACAGCACATAGATACACACACTGACACACAGACACAGCACATAGATACACTGACACACAGACACAGCACATAGATACACTGACACACACACAGCTCATAAATACACTGACACACACACAGCACATAGATACACACACTGACACACAGACACAGCACATAGATACACACACACTGACACACAGACACAGCACATAGATACACACATGGACACACACATACACAGCACATAGATACACACACACTGACACACACACACCACATAGATACATACATTGACACAGACACAGCACATAGATACACACACTGACACACACATACACAGCACATAGATACACACACACTGACACACACATACACAGCACATAGATACACACACACTGACACACACATACACAGCACATAGATACACACACACTGACACACAGACACAGCACATAGATACACACACTGACACACAGACACAGCACATAGATACACACACTGACATGCACAGACAAACACACACAGACACACAGCACATAGGTAGACACACAGGTACACACACAGCACACACACACACTGACACACAGGTACACACACAGCACACAGATACACACACGCTCACACACACTGACACACAGCACACAGATACATTCACAGAGAGACAGACAGGTATTGTCAGCAGGGCCTGCTCTCAGAACCAGAGGCAGTCACAAACGTGGGAGACAAGATATCTCCAATCTGTCTGACCATGTCTGTCCATCTGTCTGTCTCTTCATCTATCTATCTGTCCACCTGTCTGTCTCTTCATCTATCTATCTGTCCACCTGTCTGTCTCTTCATCTATCTGTCCACTTCTCTGTCTGTTCATCTATCTGTCCACCTGTCTATCTGTTCACGTCTGTCTCTCCACCCTGTGTGTTCATCTATCTGTCCACCTGTCTGTCTGTCTGTCCACCTGCCTGTGTTGTTCATCTATCTGTCCACCTGTCTGTCATAGACAGGTGTGGGGAGCAGTGGTGTGGGGAGACACACAGACAGGTGTGGGGAGCAGTGGTGTGGGGAGACACACAGACAGGTCTGGGGAGACACACAGACAGGTGTGGAGAGCAGTGGTGTGGGGAGACACACAGACAGGTGTGGGGAGACACAGACAGGTACGGGGAGCAGTGGTGTGGGGAGACACACAGACAGGTCTGGGGTACACTAGTAGTTGGGGTTCCTGATGTCTCCTGTCTGTGTTCAGGTTGCTCAC
Source organism: Atractosteus spatula (assembly GCF_055471065.1). Lineage (NCBI taxonomy): Eukaryota > Metazoa > Chordata > Actinopteri > Semionotiformes > Lepisosteidae > Atractosteus > Atractosteus spatula. The sequence continues at coordinate 11,214,458 of NC_142710.1, read as the reverse complement.
AGATTCTCCTTGATCGTGGCTCAGCTCAGCTCCAGTATGAGTCCTGCAGCTGCTGGTGTGACTCTGATGCTGGTTCTGACCCAGTGGGTCTCAGGTGAGGAACAGGAGAGGCGTCCAGTGTGCGAGAGCAGTGTGTGTGCAGTGTGTGTGCAGTGTGTTAGCAGTGTGTGAGCAATGTGTGAGCAGTGTGTGTGTGTGTGAGAGCAGTGTGTGTGAATTCTGTGTGTGAGAGCAGTATGTGTGTGTGAGACCAGTGTGTGTGAGACCAGTGTGTGTGAATACTGTGTGTGAGAGCAGTGTGTGTGTGTGAGACCAGTGTGTGAGACCAGTGTGTGTGAGCAGTGTGTGTGAGCAGTGTGTGTGAGAGCAGTGTGTGTGAGTGTGTGAGCAGTGTGTGTGTGTGAGAGCAGTGTGTGTGTGTGAGACCAGTGTGTGTGAGACCAGTGTGTGTGAATACTGTGTGTGAGAGCAGTGTGTGTGTGTGTGTGTGTGTGCAGTGTGTGTGCAGTGTGTGTGCAGTGTGTGAGCAGTGTGTGAGCAGTGTGTGAGCAGTGTGTGTGTGTGTGAGAGCAGTGTGTGTGAATTCTGTGTGTGAGAGCAGTATGTGTGTGAGACCAGTGTGTGTGAGACCAGTGTGTGTGAGCAGTGTGTGTGAATACTGTGTGTGAGAGCAGTGTGTGTGTGTGAGACCAGTGTGTGAGACCAGTGTGTGAGCAGTGTGTGTGAGAGCAGTGTGTGTGAGTGTGTGAGCAGTGTGTGTGTGTGAGAGCAGTGTGTGTGTGTGAGACCAGTGTGTGAGACCAGTGTGTGAGACCAGTGTGTGTGAATACTGTGTGTGAGAGCAGTGTGTGTGAATACTGTGTGTGAGAGCAGTGTGTGTGAGAGCAGTGTGTGTGAATACTGTGTGTGTGAGCAGTGTGTGTGTGAGCTGTGTGTGTGAGCAGTGTGTGTGTGTGAGAGCAGTGTGTGTGTGAGCAGTGTGTGTAAAAGAGCAGTGTGTGTGAGTGAGCAGTGTGTGTGTGAATACTGTGTGAGAGCAGTGTGTGTGTGAATACTGTGTGTGAGAGCACTGTGTGTGAGCACTGTGTGTGAATACTGTGTGTGTGTGAGCACTGTGTGTGTGAGCACTGTGTGTGTGAATACTGTGTGTGTGAATACTGTGTGTGTGAGCAGTGTGTGTGTGAGCAGTGTGTGTAAAAGAGCAGTGTGTGTGAGCAGTGTGTGTGAGTGAGCAGTGTGTGTGTGAATACTGTGTGAGAGCAGTGTGTGTGTGTGAATACTGTGTGTGAGAGCAGTGTGTGTGTGAGAGAGCAGTGTGTGAGAGCACTGTGTGTGAGAGCACTGTGTGTGAGCTGTGTGTGAGCACTGTGTGTGAGAGCAGTGTGTGTGTGAGAGAGCAGTGTGTGAGAGCACTGTGTGTGTGTGTGAGCAGTGTGTGTGTGTGTGTGAGAGCAGTGTGTGTGTGAGCACTGTGTGTGTGTGAGAGCACTGTGTGTGAGAGCACTGTGTGAGAGAGCAGTGTGTGTGTGAGAGAGCAGTGTGTGTGTGAGAGAGCAGTGTGTGTGAGTGAGCAGTGTGTGTGTGAATACTGTGTGAGAGCAGTGTGTGTGTGTGAGAGCAGTGTGTGAGAGAGCAGTGTGTGTGTGAGCAGTGTGTGTGAGTGAGCAGTGTGTGTGTGAATACTGTGTGAGAGCAGTGTGTGTGTGTGAGAGCAGTGTGTGTGTGAGCAGTGTGTGTGAGAGCAGTGTGTGTGTGAGAGAGCAGTGTGTGTGAGCAGTGTGTGAGCAGTGTGTGTGTGAGCAGTGTGTGTGTGAGCACTGTGTGTGAGAGCAGTGTGTGTGTGAATACTGTGTGTGTGTGAGCAGTGTGTGTGTGAGAGCAGTGTGTGTGTGTGAGAGCAGTGTGTGTGTGAGAGAGCAGTGTGTGTGAGCACTGTGCGTGAGAGCAGTGTGTGTGTGAATACTGTGTGTGTGAGCAGTGTGTGTGTGTGAGAGCAGTGTGTGTGAGAGCAGTGTGTGTGAGCACTGTGTGTGAGAGCAGTGTGTGTGTGTGAGAGCAGTGTGTGTGAATACTGTGTGTGAGCAGAGTGTGTTTGAATACTGTGTGTGTGCAGTGTGTGTGTGAAGACTGTGGGAGAGCAGTGTGTGTGTGTGAGAGCAGTGTGTGTGTGAGCAGTGTGTGTGAATACTGTGTGTGTGAGCTGTGTGTGTGTGTGTGAGCAGTGTGTGAGAGCACTGTGTGTGAGAGCAGTGTGTGTGAATACTGTGTGTGAGCAGAGTGTGTTTGTGAATACTGTGTGTGTGAGCAGTGTGTGTGTGAAGACTGTGTGAGAGCAGTGTGTGTGTGTGAGAGCAGTGTGTGTGTGAGCAGTGTGTGTGAATACTGTGTGTGAGAGCAGCGTGTGAGTTTGAGCACTGTGTGTGTGAGCAGTGTGTGTGTGTGTGAGAGAGCAGTGTGTGTGTGAGAGAGCAGTGTGTGTGTGAATACTGTGTGTGTGTGTTAGCAGTGTGTGTGTGAGAGAGCAGTGTGTGTGTGAATAGTGTGTGTGTGTGTTAGCAGTGTGTGTGAAAGCAGTGTGTGTGTGAGAGCAGTGTGTGTGAATACTGTGTGTGAGCAGAGTGTGTTTGTGAATACTGTGTGTGTGCAGTGTGTGTGTGAATACTGTGTGAGAGCAGTGTGTGTGTGTGAGAGCAGTGTGTGTGAATACTGTGTGAGAGCAGTGTGTTTGAATACTGTGTGTGAGAGCAGTGTGTGTGAATACTGTGTGTGAGCAGTGTGTGTGAGAGCAGTGTGTGTGAATACTGTGTGTGAGCAGTGTGTGAGTGTGAGCAGTGTGTGTGAGAGCAGTGTGTGTGTGAGAGCAGTGTGTGTGTGTGAAGACTGTGAGAGCAGTGTGTGTGTGAACAGTGTGTGTGAGAGCAGTGTGTGTGTGTGTGAAGACTATGAGAGCAGTGTGTGTGTGTGAAGACTGTGTGAGCAGTGTGTGTGTGAATACTGTGTGTGTGTGTGTGAACAGTGTGTGTGAGAGCAGTGTGTGTGAGCAGTGTGTGTGAGCAGTGTGTGAGAAGTGTATATGAAGACTGCATGAGAGCATTGTGCAGATGTTTTAGTGCGTGTAATGTTTGTGTACAGTGTGTGTAAATTGTATGTGAAGTTTGTGTCCACTGCGTTTAATGCTTGTGCCCAATGTGTATAAAATGTTTTTACAGTGTGTATAAATTGTGTGCAACGTGTGTCCAGTGTGTGGGATGTTTGTGTAATATTTTTGTACAGTGTGTGTATAAAGGGTGTGTTTAGTGTGTGTAACTTGTGTGTCCATTGTGCGTAGTGTTTGTGTACAGAGTGTATAAAGTGTATATATAGTGTGTTTAAACTGTTTAGAAAGTGTGAGTACTGTGAGAGTAAAGTGTGTGTACAATGTGATTAAAGTCTGAGTAAAATTTTTATACAGCCTGTGTCAAGTATGTGTACAGTGTCAGTGCAGTGTGTGTACAGTGAGAGTAAAGCGTGTGTAAAGTGTGTGTACAGTGAGAGTACAGCGTGTGTAAAGTGTGTGTACAGTGTGAGTAAAGTGTGTGTACATTAATTATGAAACGAAATATTGACTCATTCAGTTCTGTCCCTCTTGTCTCTGTCTCTCTCACTCTCAGCTCTGCCCTTGTCCCCTGAAGAGGTCGCCCAGCAGGTCAAAGGTGATGACCTCCACACGACCTCCAGGCCCCAGCCGCAGTCCTCCCCGGGCCCCGGCGCTATCCCAGCGTCCCCCGAGCCTCCCCTCGGCGAGCTCGTCCACGCTGCCCTGCTGAGCAAGGAGTACCTGGGGCAGGCGCCTGTCCGCACTGGTGAGATCACTGTCTGTGTCTCCCGTCTCCTCTCTCCAGTCTCCATCTGTGTCTGTGTCTCCCGTCTCCTGTCTCGTCTCACCTCTCTCCAGTCTCCATCTGTGTCTGTGTCTCCAGTCTCCTCTCTCCTCTCACCTCTCTCCAGTCTCCATCTGTGTCTGTGTCTCCCGTCTCCTCTCACCTCTCTCCACTCTCCATCTGTGTCTGTGTCTCCCGTCTCCTCTCACCTCTCTCCAGTCTCCATCTGTGTCTCCTGTCTCCTCTCACCTCTCTCCAGTCTCCATCTGTGTCTGTGTCTCCCGTCTCCTCTCACCTCTCTCCAGTCTCCATCTGTGTCTCCTGTCTCCTCTCACCTCTCTCCAGTCGCCATCTGTGTCTGTGTCTCCCGTCTCCTCTCACCTCTCTCCAGTCTCCATCTGTGTCTGTCTCCCGTCTCATCTCTCCTCTCACCTCTCTCTAGTCTCCATCTGTGTCTGTGTCTCCCATCTCCCATCTCCTGTCTCCTCTCTCCAGTCTCCATCTGTGTCTGTGTCTCCTGTCTCTGAAGCGGGATCAGCTCCCTGTTCACCCCTTCATCCCTTCACCCCTTCACCATTCCCTCCCCCAGGCACGGTGACCTCCTGTCTCCTATCTGTGTCTACTTTCTGTGTCTCCTGTCTCCTGTCTCTGCAGCGGGATCAGTACTCCCTGTTCACCCCTTCACCATTCCCTCCCCCAGGCACAGTGACCTCCTGTCTCCTGTCTCCTGTCTCTGCAGCAGGATCAGTACTCCCTGTTCACCCCTTCACCATTCCCTCCCCCAGGCACAGTGACCTCCTGTCTCCTGTCTGTGTCTCCTGTCTCTGCAGCGGGGATCAGTACTCCCTGTTCACCCCTTCACCATTCCCTCCCCCAGGCACAGTGACCTCCTGTCTCCTGTCTGTGTCTCCTGTCTCTGCAGCGGGATCAGTACTCCTTGTTCACCCCTTCACCATTCCCTCCCCCAAGCACAGTGACCTCCTGTCTCCTGTCTGTGTCTCCTGTCTGTGTCTCCTGTCTCTGCAGCGGGATCAGTACTCCTTGTTCACCCCTTCACCATTCCCTCCCCCAGGCACAGTGACCTCCTGTCTCCTGTCTCCTGTCTCCTGTCTGTGTCTCCTGTCTCTGCAGCGGGATCAGTACTCCTTGTTCACCCCTTCACCATTCCCTCCCCCAGGCACAGTGACCTCCTGTCTCCTGTCTCTTGTCTCCTGTCTCCTGTCTCCTGTCTCCTGTCTCCTGTCTCCTGTCTGTGTCTCCTGTCTCTGCAGCGGGATCAGTACTCCTTGTTCACCCCTTCACCATTCCCTCCCCCAGGCACAGTGACCTCCTGTCTCCTGTCTCCTGTCTCCTGTCTGTGTCTCCTGTCTCTGCAGCGGGATCAGTACTCCTTGTTCACCCCTTCACCATTCCCTCCCCCAGGCACAGTGACCTCCTGTCTCCTGTCTCCTGTCTGTGTCTCCTGTCTCTGCAGCGGGATCAGTACTCCTTGTTCACCCCTTCACCATTCCCTCCCCCAGGCACAGTGACCTCCTGTCTCCTGTCTGTGTCTCCTGTCTCTGCAGCGGGATCAGTACTCCTTGTTCACCCCTTCACCATTCCCTCCCCCAGGCACAGTGACCTCCTGTCTCCTGTCTGTGTCTCCTGTCTCCTGTCTCCTGTCTCCTGTCTCCTGTCTGTGTCTCCTGTCTCTGCAGCGGGATCAGTACTCCTTGTTCACCCCTTCACCATTCCCTCCCCCAGGCACAGTGACCTCCTGTCTCCTGTCTCCTGTCTCCTGTCTGTGTCTCCTGTCTCTGCAGCGGGATCAGTACTCCTTGTTCACCCCTTCACCATTCCCTCCCCCAGGCACAGTGACCTCCTGTCTCCTGTCTCCTGTCTCTGCAGCGGGATCAGTACTCCCTGTTCACCCCTTCACCATTCCCTCCCCCAGGCACAGTGACCTCCTGTCTCCTGTCTCCTGTCTGTGTCTCCTGTCTCTGCAGCGGGATCAGTACTCCATGTTCACCCCTTCACCATTCCCTCCCCCAGGCACAGTGACCTCCTGTCTCCTGTCTCCTGTCTCCTGTCTGTGTCTCCTGTCTCTGCAGCGGGATCAGTACTCCCTGTTCACCCCTTCACCATTCCCTCCCCCAGGCACAGTGACCTCCTGTCTCCTGTCTCCTGTCTCCTGTCTGTGTCTCCTGTCTCTGCAGCGGGATCAGTACTCCTTGTTCACCCCTTCACCATTCCCTCCCCCAGGCACAGTGACCTCCTGTCTCCTGTCTCCTGTCTCCTGTCTCCTGTCTCCTGTCTGTGTCTCCTGTCTCTGCAGCGGGATCAGTACTCCTTGTTCACCCCTTCACCATTCCCTCCCCCAGGCACGGTGACCTCCTGTCTCCTGTCTCCTGTCTGTGTCTCCTGTCTGTGTCTCCTGTCTCCTGTCTCCTGTCTGTGTCTCCTGTCTCTGCAGCGGGATCAGTACTCCTTGTTCACCCCTTCACCATTCCCTCCCCCAGGCACAGTGACCTCCTGTCTCCTGTCTCCTGTCTCCTGTCTGTGTCTCCTGTCTCTGCAGCGGGATCAGTACTCCTTGTTCACCCCTTCACCATTCCCTCCCCCAGGCACGGTGACCTCCTGTCTCCTGTCTCCTGTCTCCTGTCTGTGTCTCCTGTCTCTGCAGCGGGATCAGTACTCCTTGTTCACCCCTTCACCATTCCCTCCCCCAGGCACAGTGACCTCCTGTCTCCTGTCTCCTGTCTGTGTCTCCTGTCTCCTGTCTGTGTCTCCTGTCTCTGCAGCGGGATCAGTACTCCTTGTTCACCCCTTCACCATTCCCTCCCCCAGGCACGGTGACCTCCTGTCTCCTGTCTGTGTCTCCTGTCTGTGTCTCCTGTCTCTGCAGCGGGATCAGTACTCCTTGTTCACCCCTTCACCATTCCCTCCCCCAGGCACAGTGACCTCCTGTCTCCTGTCTGTGTCTCCTGTCTCCTGTCTCCTGTCTCCTGTCTCCTGTCTGTGTCTCCTGTCTCTGCAGCGGGATCAGTACTCCTTGTTCACCCCTTCACCATTCCCTCCCCCAGGCACGGTGACCTCCTGTCTCCTGTCTGTGTCTCCTGTCTGTGTCTCCTGTCTCTGCAGCGGGATCAGTACTCCTTGTTCACCCCTTCACCATTCCCTCCCCCAGGCACAGTGACCTCCTGTCTCCTGTCTCCTGTCTCCTGTCTGTGTCTCCTGTCTCTGCAGCGGGATCAGTACTCCTTGTTCACCCCTTCACCATTCCCTCCCCCAGGCACAGTGACCTCCTGTCTCCTGTCTCCTGTCTCCTGTCTGTGTCTCCTGTCTCTGCAGCGGGATCAGTACTCCTTGTTCACCCCTTCACCATTCCCTCCCCCAGGCACAGTGACCTCCTGTCTCCTGTCTCCTGTCTGTGTCTCCTGTCTCTGCAGCGGGATCAGTACTCCTTGTTCACCCCTTCACCATTCCCTCCCCCAGGCACAGTGACCTCCTGTCTCCTGTCTGTGTCTCCTGTCTGTGTCTCCTGTCTCTGCAGCGGGATCAGTACTCCTTGTTCACCCCTTCACCATTCCCTCCCCCAGGCACAGTGACCTCCTGTCTCCTGTCTCCTGTCTCCTGTCTCCTGTCTCCTGTCTCCTGTCTCCTGTCTGTGTCTCCTGTCTCTGCAGCGGGATCAGTACTCCTTGTTCACCCCTTCACCATTCCCTCCCCCAGGCACGGTGACCTCCTGTCTCCTGTCTGTGTCTCCTGTCTCTGCAGCGGGATCAGTACTCCTTGTTCACCCCTTCACCATTCCCTCCCCCAGGCACAGTGACCTCCTGTCTCCTGTCTCCTGTCTCCTGTCTGTGTCTCCTGTCTCTGCAGCGGGATCAGTACTCCTTGTTCACCCCTTCACCATTCCCTCCCCCAGGCACAGTGACCTCCTGTCTCCTGTCTCCTGTCTCCTGTCTGTGTCTCCTGTCTCTGCAGCGGGATCAGTACTCCTTGTTCACCCCTTCACCATTCCCTCCCCCAGGCACAGTGACCTCCTGTCTCCTGTCTCCTGTCTCCTGTCTGTGTCTCCTGTCTCTGCAGCGGGATCAGTACTCCTTGTTCACCCCTTCACCATTCCCTCCCCCAGGCACAGTGACCTCCTGTCTCCTATCTGTGTCTACTTTCTGTGTCTCCTGTCTCCTGTCTCTGCAGCGGGATCAGTACTCCTTGTTCACCCCTTCACCATTCCCTCCCCCAGGCACAGTGACCTCCTGTCTCCTGTCTCCTGTCTGTGTCTCCTGTCTCTGCAGCGGGATCAGTACTCCATGTTCACCCCTTCACCATTCCCTCCCCCAGGCACAGTGACCTCCTGTCTCCTGTCTCCTGTCTCCTGTCTCCTGTCTCCTGTCTCTGCAGCGGGATCAGTACTCCTTGTTCACCCCTTCACCATTCCCTCCCCCAGGCACAGTGACCTCCTGTCTCCTGTCTCCTGTCTCCTGTCTGTGTCTCCTGTCTCTGCAGCGGGATCAGTACTCCTTGTTCACCCCTTCACCATTCCCTCCCCCAGGCACAGTGACCTCCTGTCTCCTGTCTCCTGTCTCCTGTCTCCTGTCTCCTGTCTCCTGTCTCCTGTCTGTGTCTCCTGTCTCCTGTCTCCTGTCTCCTGTCTCCTGTCTCTGCAGCGGGATCAGTACTCCCTGTTCACCCCTTCACCATTCCCTCCCCCAGGCACAGTGACCTCCTGTCTCCTGTCTCCTGTCTCCTGTCTGTGTCTCCTGTCTCTGCAGCGGGATCAGTACTCCTTGTTCACCCCTTCAACATTCCCTCCCCCAGGCACGGTGACCTCCTGTCTCCTGTCTCCTGTCTGTGTCTCCTGTCTCTGCAGCGGGATCAGTACTCCTTGTTCACCCCTTCACCATTCCCTCCCCCAGGCACAGTGACCTCCTGTCTCCTGTCTCCTGTCTCCTGTCTGTGTCTCCTGTCTCTGCAGCGGGATCAGTACTCCCTGTTCACCCCTTCACCATTCCCTCCCCCAGGCACGGTGACCTCCTGTCTCCTGTCTCCTGTCTCCTGTCTGTGTCTCCTGTCTCTGCAGCGGGATCAGTACTCCTTGTTCACCCCTTCACCATTCCCTCCCCCAGGCACGGTGACCTCCTGTCTCCTGTCTCCTGTCTGTGTCTCCTGTCTGTGTCTCCTGTCTCCTGTCTCCTGTCTCCTGTCTCCTGTCTGTGTCTCCTGTCTCTGCAGCGGGATCAGTACTCCTTGTTCACCCCTTCACCATTCCCTCCCCCAGGCACAGTGACCTCCTGTCTCCTGTCTCCTGTCTCCTGTCTGTGTCTCCTGTCTCTGCAGCGGGATCAGTACTCCTTGTTCACCCCTTCACCATTCCCTCCCCCAGGCACAGTGACCTCCTGTCTCCTGTCTCCTGTCTCCTGTCTCCTGTCTCCTGTCTCCTGTCTCCTGTCTCCTGTCTGTGTCTCCTGTCTCCTGTCTCCTGTCTCCTGTCTCTGCAGCGGGATCAGTACTCCCTGTTCACCCCTTCACCATTCCCTCCCCCAGGCACAGTGACCTCCTGTCTCCTGTCTCCTGTCTCCTGTCTGTGTCTCCTGTCTCTGCAGCGGGATCAGTACTCCTTGTTCACCCCTTCAACATTCCCTCCCCCAGGCACGGTGACCTCCTGTCTCCTGTCTCCTGTCTGTGTCTCCTGTCTCTGCAGCGGGATCAGTACTCCTTGTTCACCCCTTCACCATTCCCTCCCCCAGGCACGGTGACCTCCTGTCTCCTGTCTCCTGTCTGTGTCTCCTGTCTCTGCAGCGGGATCAGTACTCCTTGTTCACCCCTTCACCATTCCCTCCCCCAGGCACGGTGACCTCCTGTCTCCTGTCTCCTGTCTCCTGTCTGTGTCTCCTGTCTCTGCAGCGGGATCAGTACTCCTTGTTCACCCCTTCACCATTCCCTCCCCCAGGCACAGTGACCTCCTGTCTCCTGTCTCCTGTCTGTGTCTCCTGTCTGTGTCTCCTGTCTCCTGTCTCCTGTCTCCTGTCTGTGTCTCCTGTCTCCTGTCTGTGTCTCCTGTCTCTGCAGCGGGATCAGTACTCCTTGTTCACCCCTTCACCATTCCCTCCCCCAGGCACAGTGACCTCCTGTCTCCTGTCTCCTGTCTCCTGTCTGTGTCTCCTGTCTCTGCAGCAGGATCAGTACTCCCTGTTCACCCCTTCACCATTCCCTCCCCCAGGCACGGTGACCTCCTGTCTCCTGTCTGTGTCTCCTGTCTGTGTCTCCTGTCTCTGCAGCGGGATCAGTACTCCTTGTTCACCCCTTCACCATTCCCTCCCCCAGGCACGGTGACCTCCTGTCTCCTGTCTGTGTCTCCTGTCTCTGCAGCGGGATCAGTACTCCTTGTTCACCCCTTCACCATTCCCTCCCCCAGGCACAGTGACCTCCTGTCTCCTGTCTGTGTCTCCTGTCTCTGCAGCGGGATCAGTACTCCTTGTTCACCCCTTCACCATTCCCTCCCCCAGGCACAGTGACCTCCTGTCTCCTGTCTCCTGTCTCCTGTCTGTGTCTCCTGTCTCTGCAGCGGGATCAGTACTCCTTGTTCACCCCTTCACCATTCCCTCCCCCAGGCACAGTGACCTCCTGTCTCCTGTCTCCTGTCTCCTGTCTGTGTCTCCTGTCTCTGCAGCGGGATCAGTACTCCTTGTTCACCCCTTCACCATTCCCTCCCCCAGGCACAGTGACCTCCTGTCTCCTGTCTGTGTCTCCTGTCTGTGTCTCCTGTCTCTGCAGCGGGATCAGTACTCCTTGTTCACCCCTTCACCATTCCCTCCCCCAGGCACAGTGACCTCCTGTCTCCTGTCTCCTGTCTCCTGTCTCCTGTCTCCTGTCTGTGTCTCCTGTCTCTGCAGCGGGATCAGTACTCCTTGTTCACCCCTTCACCATTCCCTCCCCCAGGCACAGTGACCTCCTGTCTCCTGTCTCCTGTCTCCTGTCTGTGTCTCCTGTCTCTGCAGCGGGATCAGTACTCCTTGTTCACCCCTTCACCATTCCCTCCCCCAGGCACAGTGACCTCCTGTCTCCTGTCTCCTGTCTCCTGTCTGTGTCTCCTGTCTCTGCAGCGGGATCAGTACTCCTTGTTCACCCCTTCACCATTCCCTCCCCCAGGCACGGTGACCTCCTGTCTCCTGTCTCCTGTCTGTGTCTCCTGTCTCTGCAGCGGGATCAGTACTCCTTGTTCACCCCTTCACCATTCCCTCCCCCAGGCACAGTGACCTCCTGTCTCCTGTCTGTGTCTCCTGTCTGTGTCTCCTGTCTCTGCAGCGGGATCAGTACTCCTTGTTCACCCCTTCACCATTCCCTCCCCCAGGCACAGTGACCTCCTGTCTCCTGTCTCCTGTCTCCTGTCTGTGTCTCCTGTCTCTGCAGCGGGATCAGTACTCCTTGTTCACCCCTTCACCATTCCCTCCCCCAGGCACAGTGACCTCCTGTCTCCTGTCTGTGTCTCCTGTCTCTGCAGCGGGATCAGTACTCCTTGTTCACCCCTTCACCATTCCCTCCCCCAGGCACAGTGACCTCCTGTCTCCTGTCTCCTGTCTCCTGTCTGTGTCTCCTGTCTCTGCAGCGGGATCAGTACTCCTTGTTCACCCCTTCACCATTCCCTCCCCCAGGCACAGTGACCTCCTGTCTCCTGTCTCCTGTCTCCTGTCTGTGTCTCCTGTCTCTGCAGCGGGATCAGTACTCCTTGTTCACCCCTTCACCATTCCCTCCCCCAGGCACAGTGACCTCCTGTCTCCTGTCTCCTGTCTGTGTCTCCTGTCTCTGCAGCGGGATCAGTACTCCTTGTTCACCCCTTCACCATTCCCTCCCCCAGGCACAGTGACCTCCTGTCTCCTGTCTCCTGTCTCTGCAGCAGGATCAGTACTCCCTGTTCACCCCTTCACCATTCCCTCCCCCAGGCACAGTGACCTCCTGTCTCCTGTCTCCTGTCTCCTGTCTGTGTCTCCTGTCTCTGCAGCGGGATCAGTACTCCCTGTTCACCCCTTCACCATTCCCTCCCCCAGGCACAGTGACCTCCTGTCTCCTGTCTCCTGTCTGTGTCTCCTGTCTGTGTCTCCTGTCTCCTGTCTCCTGTCTCCTGTCTCCTGTCTCCTGTCTGTGTCTCCTGTCTCTGCAGCGGGATCAGTACTCCCTGTTCACCCCTTCACCATTCCCTCCCCCAGGCACAGTGACCTCCTGTCTCCTGTCTCCTGTCTCCTGTCTGTGTCTCCTGTCTCTGCAGCGGGATCAGTACTCCTTGTTCACCCCTTCACCATTCCCTCCCCCAGGCACAGTGACCTCCTGTCTCCTGTCTCCTGTCTCCTGTCTGTGTCTCCTGTCTCTGCAGCGGGGATCAGTACTCCTTGTTCACCCCTTCACCATTCCCTCCCCCAGGCACGGTGACCTCCTGTCTCCTGTCTCCTGTCTCCTGTCTCCTGTCTCCTGTCTCTGCAGCGGGATCAGTACTCCTTGTTCACCCCTTCACCATTCCCTCCCCCAGGCACAGTGACCTCCTGTCTCCTGTCTCCTGTCTCTGCAGCAGGATCAGTACTCCTTGTTCACCCCTTCACCATTCCCTCCCCCAGGCACAGTGACCTCCTGTCTCCTGTCTGTGTCTCCTGTCTGTGTCTCCTGTCTCTGCAGCGGGATCAGTACTCCTTGTTCACCCCTTCACCATTCCCTCCCCCAGGCACGGTGACCTCCTGTCTCCTGTCTGTGTCTCCTGTCTGTGTCTCCTGTCTCTGCAGCGGGATCAGTACTCCTTGTTCACCCCTTCACCATTCCCTCCCCCAGGCACAGTGACCTCCTGTCTCCTGTCTCCTGTCTCCTGTCTGTGTCTCCTGTCTCTGCAGCGGGATCAGTACTCCTTGTTCACCCCTTCACCATTCCCTCCCCCAGGCACAGTGACCTCCTGTCTCCTGTCTCCTGTCTCCTGTCTGTGTCTCCTGTCTCTGCAGCGGGATCAGTACTCCTTGTTCACCCCTTCACCATTCCCTCCCCCAGGCACAGTGACCTCCTGTCTCCTGTCTCCTGTCTGTGTCTCCTGTCTCTGCAGCGGGATCAGTACTCCTTGTTCACCCCTTCACCATTCCCTCCCCCAGGCACGGTGACCTCCTGTCTCCTGTCTCCTGTCTGTGTCTCCTGTCTGTGTCTCCTGTCTGTGTCTCCTGTCTCCTGTCTCCTGTCTCCTGTCTCCTGTCTCCTGTCTCCTGTCTGTGTCTCCTGTCTCTGCAGCGGGATCAGTACTCCTTGTTCACCCCTTCACCATTCCCTCCCCCAGGCACAGTGACCTCCTGTCTCCTGTCTCCTGTCTCCTGTCTCCTGTCTCCTGTCTGTGTCTCCTGTCTCCTGTCTCCTGTCTCCTGTCTCCTGTCTCTGCAGCGGGATCAGTACTCCCTGTTCACCCCTTCACCATTCCCTCCCCCAGGCACAGTGACCTCCTGTCTCCTGTCTCCTGTCTCCTGTCTGTGTCTCCTGTCTCTGCAGCGGGATCAGTACTCCTTGTTCACCCCTTCAACATTCCCTCCCCCAGGCACGGTGACCTCCTGTCTCCTGTCTCCTGTCTGTGTCTCCTGTCTCTGCAGCGGGATCAGTACTCCTTGTTCACCCCTTCACCATTCCCTCCCCCAGGCACAGTGACCTCCTGTCTCCTGTCTCCTGTCTCCTGTCTGTGTCTCCTGTCTCTGCAGCGGGATCAGTACTCCCTGTTCACCCCTTCACCATTCCCTCCCCCAGGCACAGTGACCTCCTGTCTCCTGTCTCCTGTCTCCTGTCTGTGTCTCCTGTCTCTGCAGCGGGATCAGTACTCCTTGTTCACCCCTTCACCATTCCCTCCCCCAGGCACGGTGACCTCCTGTCTCCTGTCTCCTGTCTGTGTCTCCTGTCTGTGTCTCCTGTCTGTGTCTCCTGTCTCCTGTCTCCTGTCTCCTGTCTGTGTCTCCTGTCTCTGCAGCGGGATCAGTACTCCTTGTTCACCCCTTCACCATTCCCTCCCCCAGGCACAGTGACCTCCTGTCTCCTGTCTCCTGTCTGTGTCTCCTGTCTGTGTCTCCTGTCTGTGTCTCCTGTCTGTGTCTCCTGTCTCCTGTCTCCTGTCTCCTGTCTCCTGTCTGTGTCTCCTGTCTCTGCAGCGGGATCAGTACTCCTTGTTCACCCCTTCACCATTCCCTCCCCCAGGCACGGTGACCTCCTGTCTCCTGTCTCCTGTCTCCTGTCTCCTGTCTCCTGTCTGTGTCTCCTGTCTCTGCAGCGGGATCAGTACTCCTTGTTCACCCCTTCACCATTCCCTCCCCCAGGCACAGTGACCTCCTGTCTCCTGTCTCCTGTCTCCTGTCTGTGTCTCCTGTCTCTGCAGCGGGATCAGTACTCCTTGTTCACCCCTTCACCATTCCCTCCCCCAGGCACGGTGACCTCCTGTCTCCTGTCTCCTGTCTGTGTCTCCTGTCTCTGCAGCGGGATCAGTACTCCATGTTCACCCCTTCACCATTCCCTCCCCCAGGCACAGTGACCTCCTGTCTCCTGTCTCCTGTCTCCTGTCTGTGTCTCCTGTCTCTGCAGCGGGATCAGTACTCCTTGTTCACCCCTTCACCATTCCCTCCCCCAGGCACAGTGACCTCCTGTCTCCTGTCTCCTGTCTCCTGTCTCCTGTCTCCTGTCTCTGCAGCGGGATCAGTACTCCTTGTTCACCCCTTCACCATTCCCTCCCCCAGGCACGGTGACCTCCTGTCTCCTGTCTGTGTCTCCTGTCTGTGTCTCCTGTCTCTGCAGCGGGATCAGTACTCCTTGTTCACCCCTTCACCATTCCCTCCCCCAGGCACGGTGACCTCCTGTCTCCTGTCTGTGTCTCCTGTCTCTGCAGCGGGATCAGTACTCCTTGTTCACCCCTTCACCATTCCCTCCCCCAGGCACAGTGACCTCCTGTCTCCTGTCTCCTGTCTCCTGTCTCTGCAGCGGGATCAGTACTCCTTGTTCACCCCTTCACCATTCCCTCCCCCAGGCACGGTGACCTCCTGTCTCCTGTCTGTGTCTCCTGTCTGTGTCTCCTGTCTGTGTCTCCTGTCTCTGCAGCGGGATCAGTACTCCTTGTTCACCCCTTCACCATTCCCTCCCCCAGGCACAGTGACCTCCTGTCTCCTGTCTGTGTCTCCTGTCTCTGCAGCGGGATCAGTACTCCTTGTTCACCCCTTCACCATTCCCTCCCCCAGGCACAGTGACCTCCTGTCTCCTGTCTCCTGTCTCCTGTCTGTGTCTCCTGTCTCTGCAGCGGGATCAGTACTCCTTGTTCACCCCTTCACCATTCCCTCCCCCAGGCACAGTGACCTCCTGTCTCCTGTCTCCTGTCTCCTGTCTGTGTCTCCTGTCTCTGCAGCGGGATCAGTACTCCTTGTTCACCCCTTCACCATTCCCTCCCCCAGGCACAGTGACCTCCTGTCTCCTGTCTGTGTCTCCTGTCTGTGTCTCCTGTCTCTGCAGCGGGATCAGTACTCCTTGTTCACCCCTTCACCATTCCCTCCCCCAGGCACAGTGACCTCCTGTCTCCTGTCTCCTGTCTCCTGTCTCCTGTCTCCTGTCTGTGTCTCCTGTCTCTGCAGCGGGATCAGTACTCCTTGTTCACCCCTTCACCATTCCCTCCCCCAGGCACAGTGACCTCCTGTCTCCTGTCTCCTGTCTCCTGTCTGTGTCTCCTGTCTCTGCAGCGGGATCAGTACTCCTTGTTCACCCCTTCACCATTCCCTCCCCCAGGCACAGTGACCTCCTGTCTCCTGTCTCCTGTCTCCTGTCTCCTGTCTCCTGTCTCCTGTCTCCTGTCTGTGTCTCCTGTCTCCTGTCTCCTGTCTCCTGTCTCCTGTCTCTGCAGCGGGATCAGTACTCCCTGTTCACCCCTTCACCATTCCCTCCCCCAGGCACAGTGACCTCCTGTCTCCTGTCTCCTGTCTCCTGTCTGTGTCTCCTGTCTCTGCAGCGGGATCAGTACTCCTTGTTCACCCCTTCAACATTCCCTCCCCCAGGCACGGTGACCTCCTGTCTCCTGTCTCCTGTCTGTGTCTCCTGTCTCTGCAGCGGGATCAGTACTCCTTGTTCACCCCTTCACCATTCCCTCCCCCAGGCACAGTGACCTCCTGTCTCCTGTCTCCTGTCTCCTGTCTGTGTCTCCTGTCTCTGCAGCGGGATCAGTACTCCCTGTTCACCCCTTCACCATTCCCTCCCCCAGGCACGGTGACCTCCTGTCTCCTGTCTCCTGTCTCCTGTCTGTGTCTCCTGTCTCTGCAGCGGGATCAGTACTCCTTGTTCACCCCTTCACCATTCCCTCCCCCAGGCACGGTGACCTCCTGTCTCCTGTCTCCTGTCTGTGTCTCCTGTCTGTGTCTCCTGTCTCCTGTCTCCTGTCTCCTGTCTCCTGTCTGTGTCTCCTGTCTCTGCAGCGGGATCAGTACTCCTTGTTCACCCCTTCACCATTCCCTCCCCCAGGCACAGTGACCTCCTGTCTCCTGTCTCCTGTCTGTGTCTCCTGTCTGTGTCTCCTGTCTGTGTCTCCTGTCTCCTGTCTCCTGTCTCCTGTCTCCTGTCTCCTGTCTCCTGTCTCCTGTCTGTGTCTCCTGTCTCTGCAGCGGGATCAGTACTCCTTGTTCACCCCTTCACCATTCCCTCCCCCAGGCACGGTGACCTCCTGTCTCCTGTCTCCTGTCTCCTGTCTCCTGTCTGTGTCTCCTGTCTCTGCAGCGGGATCAGTACTCCTTGTTCACCCCTTCACCATTCCCTCCCCCAGGCACAGTGACCTCCTGTCTCCTGTCTCCTGTCTCCTGTCTGTGTCTCCTGTCTCTGCAGCGGGATCAGTACTCCTTGTTCACCCCTTCACCATTCCCTCCCCCAGGCACGGTGACCTCCTGTCTCCTGTCTCCTGTCTCCTGTCTCCTGTCTCCTGTCTGTGTCTCCTGTCTCTGCAGCGGGATCAGTACTCCTTGTTCACCCCTTCACCATTCCCTCCCCCAGGCACAGTGACCTCCTGTCTCCTGTCTCCTGTCTCCTGTCTGTGTCTCCTGTCTCTGCAGCGGGATCAGTACTCCTTGTTCACCCCTTCACCATTCCCTCCCCCAGGCACAGTGACCTCCTGTCTCCTGTCTCCTGTCTCCTGTCTGTGTCTCCTGTCTCTGCAGCGGGATCAGTACTCCTTGTTCACCCCTTCACCATTCCCTCCCCCAGGCACAGTGACCTCCTGTCTCCTGTCTCCTGTCTCCTGTCTCCTGTCTCCTGTCTCTGCAGCGGGATCAGTACTCCTTGTTCACCCCTTCACCATTCCCTCCCCCAGGCACGGTGACCTCCTGTCTCCTGTCTCCTGTCTCCTGTCTGTGTCTCCTGTCTCTGCAGCGGGATCAGTACTCCTTGTTCACCCCTTCACCATTCCCTCCCCCAGGCACGGTGACCTCCTGTCTCCTGTCTCCTGTCTGTGTCTCCTGTCTCTGCAGCGGGATCAGTACTCCTTGTTCACCCCTTCACCATTCCCTCCCCCAGGCACGGTGACCTCCTGTCTCCTGTCTCCTGTCTGTGTCTCCTGTCTGTGTCTCCTGTCTCCTGTCTCCTGTCTGTGTCTCCTGTCTGTGTCTCCTGTCTCTGCAGCGGGATCAGTACTCCTTGTTCACCCCTTCACCATTCCCTCCCCCAGGCACAGTGACCTCCTGTCTCCTGTCTCCTGTCTGTGTCTCCTGTCTGTGTCTCCTGTCTGTGTCTCCTGTCTGTGTCTCCTGTCTCCTGTCTCCTGTCTCCTGTCTCCTGTCTCCTGTCTCCTGTCTGTGTCTCCTGTCTCTGCAGCGGGATCAGTACTCCTTGTTCACCCCTTCACCATTCCCTCCCCCAGGCACGGTGACCTCCTGTCTCCTGTCTCCTGTCTCCTGTCTGTGTCTCCTGTCTCTGCAGCGGGATCAGTACTCCTTGTTCACCCCTTCACCATTCCCTCCCCCAGGCACGGTGACCTCCTGTCTCCTGTCTGTGTCTCCTGTCTGTGTCTCCTGTCTCTGCAGCGGGATCAGTACTCCTTGTTCACCCCTTCACCATTCCCTCCCCCAGGCACAGTGACCTCCTGTCTCCTGTCTCCTGTCTCCTGTCTCTGCAGCGGGATCAGTACTCCTTGTTCACCCCTTCACCATTCCCTCCCCCAGGCACGGTGACCTCCTGTCTCCTGTCTCCTGTCTCCTGTCTCCTGTCTCCTGTCTCCTGTCTGTGTCTCCTGTCTCTGCAGCGGGATCAGTACTCCTTGTTCACCCCTTCACCATTCCCTCCCCCAGGCACAGTGACCTCCTGTCTCCTGTCTCCTGTCTCCTGTCTGTGTCTCCTGTCTCTGCAGCGGGATCAGTACTCCTTGTTCACCCCTTCACCATTCCCTCCCCCAGGCACGGTGACCTCCTGTCTCCTGTCTGTGTCTCCTGTCTCTGCAGCGGGATCAGTACTCCTTGTTCACCCCTTCACCATTCCCTCCCCCAGGCACAGTGACCTCCTGTCTCCTGTCTCCTGTCTCCTGTCTCTGCAGCGGGATCAGTACTCCTTGTTCACCCCTTCACCATTCCCTCCCCCAGGCACGGTGACCTCCTGTCTCCTGTCTCCTGTCTCCTGTCTCCTGTCTCCTGTCTCCTGTCTGTGTCTCCTGTCTCTGCAGCGGGATCAGTACTCCTTGTTCACCCCTTCACCATTCCCTCCCCCAGGCACAGTGACCTCCTGTCTCCTGTCTCCTGTCTCCTGTCTGTGTCTCCTGTCTCTGCAGCGGGATCAGTACTCCTTGTTCACCCCTTCACCATTCCCTCCCCCAGGCACGGTGACCAACCCCACGCAGGCCGTACCCCCTGTTGGCCGCCTGCACCCTGCCCCCGCTGTGACCTCACCCGGAGTCGCCACGGCGCCCACGGCCTCCTCACCCCAGGAGGAGGAAACCACGACGACGCTCATTACCACGACGACGGTCACCACGGTGCACGCCCCAGGTAACCGGAAAGATGCTGTCTAAAAGTTATTCAACAATAATTCCAGTCAGTGTGTGTGTATTAACCCCTCTCTCTCAGTGCAGTGTTAATGTACTGGAGTGTCCAGTCAGTGTGTGTGTATTAACCCCTCTCTCTCTCTCAGTGCAGTGTTAATGTCCTGGAGTGTCCAGTCAGTGTGTCTGTATTAACCCCTCTCTCTCTCTCAGTGCAGTGTTAATGTACTGGAGTGTCCAGTCAGTGTGTCTGTATTAACCCCTCTCTCTCTCTCAGTGCAGTGTTAATGTACTGGAGTGTCCAGTCAGTGTGTCTGTATTAACCCCTCTCTCTCTCTCAGTGCAGTGTTAATGTACTGGAGTGTCCAGTCAGTGTGTGTGTATTAACCCCTCTCTCTCTCAGTGCAGTGTTCATGTACTGGAGTGTCCAGTCAGTGTGTCTGTATTAACCCCTCTCTCTCTCAGTGCAGTGTTAATGTACTGGAGTGTCCAGTCAGTGTGTGTATTAACCCCTCTCTCTCTCAGTGCAGTGTTAATGTACTGGAGGGTCCAGTCAGTGTGTGTGTATTAACCCCTCTCTCTCTCAGTGCAGTGTTAATGTACTGGAGTGTCCAGTCAGTGTGTCTGTATTAACCCCTCTCTCTCTCAGTGCAGTGTTAATGTACTGGAGTGTCCAGTCAGTGTGTCTGTATTAACCCCCCTCTCTCTCAGTGCAGTGTTAATGTACTGGAGTGTCCAGTCAGTGTGTCTGTATGAACCCCTCTCTCTCTCAGTGCAGTGTTAATGTACTGGAGTGTCCAGTCAGTGTGTCTGTATTAACCCCTCTCTCTCTCTCAGTGCAGTGTTAATGTACTGGAGTGTCCAGTCAGTGTGTCTGTATTAACCCCTCTCTCTCTCAGTGCAGTGTTAATGTACTGGAGTGTCCAGTCAGTGTGTGTGTATGAACCCCTCTCTCTCAGTGCAGTGTTAATGTACTGGAGTGTACAGTCAGTGTGTGTGTATTAACCCCTCTCTCTCAGTGCAGTGTTAATGTACTGGAGTGTACAGTCAGTGTGTGTGTATTAACCCCTCTCTCTCAGTGCAGTGTTAATGTACTGGAGTGTCCAGTCAGTGTGTGTGTATTAACCCCTCTCTCTCAGTGTTAATGTACTGGAGTGTTCTGTGTTAATGTACTGGAGTGTCCAGTCAGTGTGTGTGTATGAACCCCTCTCTCAGTGCAGTGTTAATGTACTGGAGTGTCCAGTCAGTGTGTGTGTATTAACCCCTCTGTCTCTCAGTGCAGTGTTAATGTACTGGAGTGTCCAGTCAGTGTGTCTGTATTAACCCCTCTCTCTCTCAGTGCAGTGTTAATGTACTGGAGTGTACAGTCAGTGTGTGTGTATTAACCCCTCTCTCTCAGTGCAGTGTTAATGTACTGGAGTGTCCAGTCAGTGTGTGTGTATTAACCCCTCTCTCTCAGTGTTAATGTACTGGAGTGTTCTGTGTTAATGTACTGGAGTGTCCAGTCAGTGTGTGTGTATGAACCCCTCTCTCAGTGCAGTGTTAATGTACTGGAGTGTCCAGTCAGTGTGTGTGTATTAACCCCTCTGTCTCTCTCAGTGCATTGTTACTGTACTGGAGTGTCCAGTCAGTGTGTGTGTATGAACCCCTCTCTCAGTGCAGTGTTAATGTACTGGAGTGTCCAGTCAGTGTGTGTGTATTAACCCCTCTCTCTCTCTCAGTGCAGTGTTAATGTACTGGAGTGTCCAGTCAGTGTGTCTGTATGAACCCCTCTCTCTCTCTCAGTGCAGTGTTAATGTACTGGAGTGTCCAGTCAGTGTGTGTGTATTAACCCCTCTCTCTCTCAGTGCAGTGTTAATGTACTGGAGTGTCCAGTCAGTGTGTCTGTATTAACCCCTCTCTCTCTCAGTGCAGTGTTAATGTACTGGAGTGTCCAGTCAGTGTGTCTGTATTAACCCCCCTCTCTCTCAGTGCAGTGTTAATGTACTGGAGTGTCCAGTCAGTGTGTCTGTATGAACCCCTCTCTCTCTCAGTGCAGTGTTAATGTACTGGAGTGTCCAGTCAGTGTGTCTGTATTAACCCCTCTCTCTCTCTCAGTGCAGTGTTAATGTACTGGAGTGTCCAGTCAGTGTGTCTGTATTAACCCCTCTCTCTCTCAGTGCAGTGTTAATGTACTGGAGTGTCCAGTCAGTGTGTCTGTATTAACCCCTCTCTCTCTCAGTGCAGTGTTAATGTACTGGAGTGTCCAGTCAGTGTGTGTGTATGAACCCCTCTCTCTCAGTGCAGTGTTAATGTACTGGAGTGTCCAGTCAGTGTGTGTGTATTAACCCCTCACTCTCTCTCAGTGCAGTGTTAATGTACTGGAGTGTCCAGTCAGTGTGTCTGTATTAACCCCTCTCTCTCTCAGTGCAGTGTTAATGTACTGGAGTGTACAGTCAGTGTGTGTGTATTAACCCCTCTCTCTCAGTGCAGTGTTAATGTACTGGAGTGTCCAGTCAGTGTGTGTGTATTAACCCCTCTCTCTCAGTGTTAATGTACTGGAGTGTTCTGTGTTAATGTACTGGAGTGTCCAGTCAGTGTGTGTGTATGAACCCCTCTCTCAGTGCAGTGTTAATGTACTGGAGTGTCCAGTCAGTGTGTGTGTATTAACCCCTCTGTCTCTCTCAGTGCAGTGTTACTGTACTGGAGTGTCCAGTCAGTGTGTGTGTATGAACCCCTCTCTCAGTGCAGTGTTAATGTACTGGAGTGTCCAGTCAGTGTGTGTGTATTAACCCCTCTCTCTCTCTCAGTGCAGTGTTAATGTACTGGAGTGTCCAGTCAGTGTGTCTGTATGAACCCCTCTCTCTCTCTCAGTGCAGTGTTAATGTACTGGAGTGTCCAGTCAGTGTGTGTGTATTAACCCCTCTCTCTCTCAGTGCAGTGTTAATGTACTGGAGTGTCCAGTCAGTGTGTCTGTATTAACCCCTCTCTCTCTCAGTGCAGTGTTAATGTACTGGAGTGTCCAGTCAGTGTGTCTGTATTAACCCCCCTCTCTCTCAGTGCAGTGTTAATGTACTGGAGTGTCCAGTCAGTGTGTCTGTATGAACCCCTCTCTCTCTCAGTGCAGTGTTAATGTACTGGAGTGTCCAGTCAGTGTGTCTGTATTAACCCCTCTCTCTCTCTCAGTGCAGTGTTAATGTACTGGAGTGTCCAGTCAGTGTGTCTGTATTAACCCCTCTCTCTCTCAGTGCAGTGTTAATGTACTGGAGTGTCCAGTCAGTGTGTCTGTATTAACCCCTCTCTCTCTCAGTGCAGTGTTAATGTACTGGAGTGTCCAGTCAGTGTGTGTGTATGAACCCCTCTCTCTCAGTGCAGTGTTAATGTACTGGAGTGTCCAGTCAGTGTGTGTGTATTAACCCCTCTCTCTCTCTCAGTGCAGTGTTAATGTACTGGAGTGTCCAGTCAGTGTGTCTGTATTAACCCCTCTCTCTCTCAGTGCAGTGTTAATGTACTGGAGTGTCCAGTCAGTGTGTGTGTATGAACCCCTCTCTCTCAGTGCAGTGTTAATGTACTGGAGTGTCCAGTCAGTGTGTGTGTATTAACCCCTCTCTCTCTCAGTGCAGTGTTAATGTACTGGAGTGTCCAGTCAGTGTGTGTGTATTAACCCCTCTCTCTCTCTCTCAGTGCAGTGTTAATGTACTGGAGTGTCCAGTCAGTGTGTGTGTATTAACCCCTCTCTCTCAGTGCAGTGTTAATGTACTGGAGTGTCCAGTCAGTGTGTGTGTATTAACCCCTCTGTCTCTCTCAGTGCAGTGTTAATGTACTGGAGTGTACAGTCAGTGTGTGTGTATTAACCCCTCTCTCTCTCAGTGCAGTGTTAATGTACTGGAGTGTCCAGTCAGTGTGTGTGTATGAACCCCTCTCTCAGTGCAGTGTTAATGTACTGGAGTGTTCTGTGTTAATGTACTGGAGTGTCCAGTCAGTGTGTGTGTATTAACCCCTCTGTCTCTCTCAGTGCAGTGTTAATGTACTGGAGTGTCCAGTCAATGTGTGTGTATTAACCCCTCTCTCTCTCAGTGCAGTGTTAATGTACTGGAGTGTCCAGTCAGTGTGTCTGTCTGAACCCCTCTCTCTCTCTCAGTGCAGTGTTAATGTACTGGAGTGTCCAGTCAGTGTGTCTGTATGAACCCCTCTCTCTCTCTCAGTGCAGTGTTAATGTACTGGAGTGTCCAGTCAGTGTGTCTGTCTGAACCCCTCTCTCTCTCTCAGTGCAGTGTTAATGTACTGGAGTGTCCAGTCAGTGTGTCTGTATGAACCCCTCTCTCTCTCTCAGTGCAGTGTTAATGTACTGGAGTGTCCAGTCAGTGTGTGTGTATTAACCCCTCTCTCTCTCAGTGCAGTGTTAATGTACTGGAGTGTCCAGTCAGTGTGTCTGTATTAACCCCTCTCTCTCTCAGTGCAGTGTTAATGTACTGGAGTGTCCAGTCAGTGTGTCTGTATTAACCCCTCTCTCTCTCTCTCAGTGCAGTGTTAATGTACTGGAGTGTCCAGTCAGTGTGTCTGTATTAACCCCTCTCTCTCTCAGTGCAGTGTTAATGTACTGGAGTGTCCAGTCAGTGTGTGTGTATGAACCCCTCTCTCAGTGCAGTGTTAATGTACTGGAGTGTCCAGTCAGTGTGTCTGTATTAACCCCTCTCTCTCTCAGTGCAGTGTTAATGTACTGGAGTGTCCAGTCAGTGTGTGTGTATTAACCCCTCTCTCTCTCTCAGTGCAGTGTTAATGTACTGGAGTGTCCAGTCAGTGTGTGTGTATTAACCCCTCTCTCTCTCAGTGCAGTGTTAATGTACTGGAGTGTCCAGTCAGTGTGTGTGTATGAACCCCTCTCTCTCAGTGCAGTGTTAATGTACTGGAGTGTCCAGTTAGTGTGTCTGTATTAACCCCTCTCTCTCAGTGCAGTGTTCATGTACTGGAGTGTCCAGTCAGTGTGTGTGTATTAACCCCTCTCTCTCTCAGTGCAGTGTTAATGTACTGGAGTGTCCAGTCAGTGTGTCTGTATGAACCCCTCTCTCTCTCTCAGTGCAGTGTTCATGTACTGGAGTGTCCAGTCAGTGTGTCTGTATTAACCCCTCTCTCTCTCAGTGCAGTGTTAATGTACTGGAGTGTCCAGTCAGTGTGTCTGTATTAACCCCTCTCTCTCTCAGTGCAGTGTTAATGTACTGGAGTGTCCAGTCAGTGTGTGTGTATTAACCCCTCTGTCTCTCAGTGCAGTGTTAATGTACTGGAGTGTCCAGTCAGTGTGTGTGTATTAACCCCTCTCTCTCTCAGTGCAGTGTTAATGTACTGGAGTGTCCAGTCAGTGTGTCTGTATTAACCCCTCTCTCTCTCTCAGTGCAGTGTTAATGTACTGGAGTGTCCAGTCAGTGTGTCTGTATTAACCCCTCTCTCTCTCAGTGCAGTGTTAATGTACTGGAGTGTCCAGTCAGTGTGTGTGTATTAACCCCTCTCTCTCTCTCAGTGCAGTGTTAATGTACTGGAGGGTCCAGTCAGTGTGTCTGTATGAACCCCTCTCTCTCTCAGTGCAGTGTTGATGTACTGGAGTGTCCAGTCAGTGTGTGTGTATTAACCCCTCTCTCTCTCAGTGCAGTGTTAATGTACTGGAGTGTCCAGTCAGTGTGTGTGTATTAACACCTCTCTCTCAGTGCAGTGTTAATGTACTGGAGTGTCCAGTTAGTGTGTCTGTATTAACCCCTCTCTCTCAGTGCAGTGTTCATGTACTGGAGTGTCCAGTCAGTGTGTGTGTATTAACCCCTCTCTCTCTCAGTGCAGTGTTAATGTACTGGAGTGTCCAGTCAGTGTGTCTGTATGAACCCCTCTCTCTCTCTCAGTGCAGTGTTCATGTACTGGAGTGTCCAGTCAGTGTGTCTGTATTAACCCCTCTCTCTCTCAGTGCAGTGTTAATGTACTGGAGTGTCCAGTCAGTGTGTGTGTATGAACCCCTCTCTCTCTCTCTCTCTCAGTCATGTGCAGTGCAGACCTCTCTGACATTGAGGGTGTGCTTGAATCTCCGGAAGCCCTCTCCTCCTCCGGCCTCTATCACAGCCTGGACTGTACGTATACCATCACTGTCTACACGGGGTATGGAGTAGAGATTCAGGTCGGTACAGTCCTCAGCCTCTCTAGACCGCCTGCAGAATTGAGTCGGCTGCCTCCCGGCGCTGTGTCTGTGCTGACTCCTCCGCCTTCCCGCTCCCTCAGGTGAGGAAGTTGAATCTGTCCAAGGATGAGTCGTTGACCATCGTGGCTCTGGGAGGGGCGGGGCAGGAGCTCCTGGCCAATGAGACCCTGATGAGTGAGGGTCAGGTGATCCGCAGCTCCACCAATCAGGTGCGGATCCACTATCAGAGTTTTCAGCCAGCCAGTCCCGGCGTGTTCAGCTTTCATTACCAAGGTATTGTAACCAATCACATCGCGGTTCCATTCTCCTCTCTCTCACTGTGTGTCCTGTCCTGCTGTGTGTGTTTATCACTGAGGGAGTCTCTGTGATCTCCTCTCTCTCTCCCTGTGTCTCCTGTCCTGCTGTGTGTGTTTATCACTGAGGGACTCTCTGTGATCTCCTCTCTCTCTCACTGTGTGTCCTGTCCTGCTGTGTGTGTTTATTACTGAGGGAGTCTCTGTTATCTCCTCTCTCTCTCTCACTGTGTCTCCTGTCCTGCTGTGTGTGTTTATTACTGAGGGAGTCTCTGTGATCTCCTCTCTCTCACTGTGTGTCCTGTCCTGCTGTGTGTGTATATTACTGAGGGAGTCTCTGTGATCTCCTCTCTCTCACTGTGTGTCCTGTCCTGCTGTGTGTGTATATTACTGAGGGAGTCTCTGTGATCTCCTCTCTCACTGTGTCTCCTGTCCTGCTGAGTGTGTTTATTACTGAGGGATTCTCTGTGATCTCCTCTCTCTCACTGTGTCTCCTGTCCCGCTGTGTGTGTTTATCACTGAGGGATTCTCTGTGATCTCCTCTCTCTCACTGTGTCTCCTGTCCTGCTGTGTGTGTTTATCACTGAGGGATTCTCTGTGATCTCCTCTCTCTCACTGTGTCTCCTGTCTTGCTGTGTGTGTTTATTACTGAGGGAGTCTCTGTGATCTCCTCTCTCACTGTGTCTCCTGTCCCGCTGTGTGTGTTTATTACTGAGGGAGTCTCTGTGATCTCCTCTCTCTCACTGTGTCTCCTGTCCCGCTGTGTGTGTTTATTACTGAGGGATTCTCTGTGATCTCCTCTCTCTCACTGTGTCTCCTGTCCTGCTGTGTGTGTATATTACTGAGGGAGTCTCTGTGATCTCCTCTCTCACTGTGTCTCCTGTCCTGCTGTGTGTGTTTATTACTGAGGGACTCTCTGTGATCTCCTCTCTCTCTCCCTGTGTCTCCTGTCCTGCTGTGTGTGTTTATTACTGAGGGAGTCTCTGTGATCTCCTCTCTCTCACTGTGTCTCCTGTCCCGCTGTGTGTGTTTATTATTGAGGGATTCTCTGTGATCTCCTCTCTCTCACTGTGTCTCCTGTCCCGCTGTGTGTTTATGCCTCGTCTCTCTTCAGCGTTCCTCCTCTCCTGCTCCTTTCCTCTCTCCCCGGCTGGAGGGGGGGTGTCTGTGACTGACCTTCACCCAGGAGGCTCCGCCCACTTTCACTGTGACCCCGGTTACGAGGTCAGGGGTCATGAGGTCGTGACCTGCCTGAACTCCACTCGACCTCACTGGAGCGCCAGCGAACCCCAGTGTGTCGGTGAGTCAGCGGTGTGTGTGTGAGGGAGTGGGTGAGTGTGCAGTGTGTGTGTGTGTGAGTGAGAGTGGGTGAGTGTGAGTGTGTGTCATGTGTGTGTGCAGTGTACGTGCTGTGTGTGTCATGTGTGTACAGTGTGTCGTGTGTGTGAATACGTGTGTAGTGTGAATGTGTCTGTAGTGTGTGTCGTGTGCAGTGTGCCTGTAGTGTGCCTGCAGTGTGTGTGTCGTGTGAATGTGTCTGTAGTGTGTGTCGTGTGCAGTGTGCCTGTAGTGTGTGTACAGTGTGTGTACAGTGTGTCGTGTGTGTGAATACGTGTGTAGTGTGAATGTGTCTGTAGTGTGTGTCGTGTGCAGTGTGCCTGTAGTGTGCTGTGCCTGCACTGTGTGTAGTGTGTGCAGTGTGTGTGTGCAGTGTGTGTCTGCAGTGTGTGTGTGCAGTGTGTGTGTGTGTAGTGTGCCTGCAGTGTGTGTGCTCTTGTCTGCAGGTGTCAGTAGCTCACAGTACCAGACTCTGACACAGGGGGCGCTGGTTAGAGCTCCCTGTTCACCTGCCAGACCACTGCATCCCGGCGTCTCTCTGGGGGAACAGGGCTGAATCCGGGAGGAGACGCCTCTCACACTCTTCACTGAACACAGCAGGGAGAGGAGAGGAGACTTAAACCCCCTCTCACTTCGTCTCTCCCCTCCCTCTCCTCTCTCTCCTCTCCCCTCCTCTCTCTCCCCCCTCTCCCTCCTCTCACTTCGTCTCTCCCCCCTCTCTCTCCTCTCCCCCCTCTCTCTCCTCTCACTTCGTCTCTCCCCCCTCTCCCTCCTCTCACTTCGTCTCTCCCCCCTCTCTCTCCTCTCCCCCCTCTCTCTCCTCTCACTTCGTCTCTCCCCCCTCCCCTCTCTCTCTCTCCTCTCCCCTCCTCTCTCTCCCCCCCTCTCTCCTCTCACTTCGTCTCTCCCCCCTCTCTCTCCTCTCACTTCGTCTCTCCCCCCTCTCCTCTCTCTCTCTCCCCTCCCCTCTCTCTCTCTCCCCCCTCTCTCCCCTCTCTCTCTCTCCTCTCACTTCGTCTCTCCTCTCTCCTCTCCCCTCCTCTCACTTCCTCTCTCCCCTCTCTCCCCTCCCCTCTCCTCTCTCTCTGCTCCTCTCTCTCAGCAGTGGCATGTGGAGGGTGGATTCGGAACGCCACTCTAGGGCGGATCCTCTCTCCCACGCCATCCGGTAACCACAGCAACAACCTGAGCTGCCATTGGCTGCTGGAGGCCAGAGAGGGACACAGGCTCCACCTCCACTTCGAGAGGGTGGCTCTGGACGAGGACAATGACAGGTCAGGTTAACGTACTGGAGTGTCCAGTCAGTGTGTCTGTATTAACCCCTCTCTCTCTCTCTCTCAGTGCAGTGTTAATGTACTGGAGTGTCCAGTCAGTGTGTGTGTATGAACCCCTCTCTCTCTCAGTGCAGTGTTAACGTACTGGAGTGTCCAGTCAGTGTGTCTGTATTAACCCCTCTCTCTCTCTCAGTGCAGTGTTAATGTACTGGAGTGTCCAGTCAGTGTGTGTGTATTAACCCCTCTCTCTCTCAGTGCAGTGTTAATGTACTGGAGTGTCCAGTCAGTGTGTGTGTATTAACCCCTCTCTCTCAGTGCAGTGTTGATGTACTGGAGTGTCCAGTCAGTGTGTCTGTATTAACCCCTCTCTCTCTCAGTGCAGTGTTAATGTACTGGAGTGTCCAGTCAGTGTGTCTGTATTAACCCCTCTCTCTCAGTGCAGTGTTAATGTACTGGAGTGTCCAGTCAGTGTGTGTGTATTAACCCCTCTCTCTCAGTGCAGTGTTAATGTCCTGGAGTGTCCAGTCAGTGTGTGTGTGTATTAACCCCTCTCTCTCTCAGTGCAGTGTTAACGTACTGGAGTGTCCAGTCAGTGTGTCTGTATTAACCCCTCTCTCTCTCTCAGTGCAGTGTTAATGTACTGGAGTGTCCAGTCAGTGTGTCTGTATTAACCCCTCTCTCTCTCAGTGCAGTGTTAATGTACTGGAGTGTCCAGTCAGTGTGTCTGTATTAACCCCTCTCTCTCAGTGCAGTGTTAATGTACTGGAGTGTCCAGTCAGTGTGTGTGTATTAACCCCTCTCTCTCAGTGCAGTGTTAATGTCCTGGAGTGTCCAGTCAGTGTGTGTGTGTATTAACCCCTCTCTCTCTCAGTGCAGTGTTAACGTACTGGAGTGTCCAGTCAGTGTGTCTGTATTAACCCCTCTCTCTCTCTCAGTGCAGTGTTAATGTACTGGAGTGTCCAGTCAGTGTGTCTGTATTAACTCCTCTCTCTCTCAGTGCAGTGTCAATGTACTGGAGTGTCCAGTCAGTGTATCTGTATGAACCCCTCTCTCTCTCTCAGTGCAGTGTTAATGTACTGGAGTGTCCAGTCAGTGTGTGTGTATTAACCCCTCTCTCTCTCTCAGTGCAGTGTTAATGTACTGGAGGGTCCAGTCAGTGTGTCTGTATGAACCCCTCTCTCTCTCAGTGCAGTGTTAATGTACTGGAGTGTCCAGTCAGTGTGTGTGTATTAACCCCTCTCTCTCTCAGTGCAGTGTTAATGTACTGGAGTGTCCAGTCAGTGTGTGTGTATTAACCCCTCTCTCTCTCAGTGCAGTGTCAATGTACTGGAGTGTCCAGTCAGTGTATCTGTATGAGCCCCTCTCTCTCTCTCAGTGCAGTGTTAATGTACTGGAGTGTCCAGTCAGTGTGTGTGTATTAACCCCTCTCTCTCAGTGCAGTGTTAATGTACTGGAGTGTCCAGTCAGTGTGTGTGTATTAACCCCTCTCTCTCTCAGTGCAGTGTTAATGTACTAGAGGGTCCAGTCAGTGTGTCTGTATTAACTCCCTTTCTCTTTCTCAGGCTCATTGTTCGGAGTGGGAACAACTCTCAGGCTCTGCTGCAGTTTGATTCTGATATAGATGACATTCCAGAAAGAGGGATCGTCAGTGAGGGCTCCTCGCTCTTCTTGGAGTTGCAGTCAGAAAACTCTGGAATCCCACTGCTTCTGGCACTGCGCTATGAAGGTGGGAGAGAGACGAACCTTTAGCAAACAGATGAAACACAACCAACACAATAAATTATTTTTAAATGTGTCCCTATTAACCCCTCTCTCTCTCAGTGCAGTGTTAATGTACTGGAGTGTCCAGTCAGTGTGTGTGTATTAACCCCTCTCTCTCTCAGTGCAGTGTTAATGTACTGGAGTGTCCAGTCAGTGTGTGTATTAACCCCTCTCTCTCTCAGTGCAGTGTTAATGTACTGGAGTGTCCAGTCAGTGTGTCTGTATTAACCCCTCTCTCTCTCTCAGTGCAGTGTTAATGTACTGGAGTGTCCAGTCAGTGTGTCTGTATTAACCCCTCTCTCTCTCTCAGTGCAGTGTTAATGTACTGGAGTGCCCAGTCAGTGTCTGTGTTTTAACCCCTCTCTCTGTCTCTTCAGCCTTTGATGCAGAGCACTGCTATGAGCCATTCCTACTCCATGGGAACTTCAGCACCACTGACCTGTCCTACCAGGTTGGCACGAGAGTGACCTTCTCCTGCTCTCCTGGCTTCCTCATGGAGCAGGGGTCAGGGGTCATCGAGTGCATCGATCCCAGCGAACCCCGCTGGAACGAGAGCGAGCCAGTCTGCAAAGGTACAGCAAGCACCTCTCCGAAAACGCACAGACACAGTGCTTGTACACTGGAGGAACAGCTTTCTGGGAAGAAAAATCTTCATTGACTCTTTCTGAATAACTCAGCTTAAACGACAGTAATAAACATATATCACCCCTCTCTGTGTGTGCACTGTTGAGTCAGCATGTCTATATTAACCTGTCTCTCTCTCTCAGTGCAGTGTTAATGTACTGGAGTGTCCAGTCAGTGTGTCTGTATTAACCCCTCTCTCTCTCAGTGCAGTGTTAATGTACTGCAGTGTCCAGTCAGTGTATCTGTATTAACCCCTCTCTCTCTCAGTGCAGTGTTAATGTACTGGAGTGTCCAGTCAGTGTATCTGTATTAACCCCTCTCATTCTTCTCTGTCCTTCAGCACTGTGTGGAGGGGAGCTCTCTGAGCCCTCAGGTACAGTCCTGTCTCCTGACTGGCCTCAGAGTTACTCTAAAGGGCAGGACTGTGTCTGGCAGATTCATGTTAGTGAGGACAAGCGCATTGAACTGGACATCCAGATGTGAGTCTTTCTCCTTCACTCTCCATCTCTTTTGTTATCTGTATGAACCCCCCTCTCTCTCAGTGCAGTGTTAATGTACTGGAGTGTCCAGTCAGTGTGTCTGTATTAACCCCTCTCTCTCTCAGTGCAGTGTTAATGTACTGGAGTGTCCAGTCAGTGTGTGTATTAACCCCCCTCTCTCTCTCAGTGCAGTGTTAATGTACTGGAGTGTCCAGTCAGTGTGTCTGTATTAACCCCTCTCTCTCTCAGTGCAGTGTTAATGTACTGGAGTGTCCAGTCAGTGTGTGTGTATGAACCCCTCTCTCTCTCAGTGCAGTGTTAATGTACTGGAGTGTCCAGTCAGTGTGTCTGTATTAACCCCTCTCTCTCAGTCCAGTGTTAATGTACTGGAGTGTCCAGTCAGTATGTCTGTATTAACCCCTCTCTCTCTCAGTGCAGTGTTAATGTACTGGAGTGTCCAGTCAGTGTGTGTGTATTAACCCCTCTCTCTCTCAGTGCAGTGTTAATGTACTGGAGTGTCCAGTCAGTGTGTCTGTATTAACCCATCTCTCTCTCTCAGTGCAGTGTTAATGTACTGGAGTGTCCAGTCAGTGTGTGTGTATTAACCCCTCTGTCTCTCGGTGCAGTGTTAATGTACTGGAGTGTCCAGTCAGTGTGTCTGTATTAACCCATCTCTCTCTCTCAGTGCAGTGTTAATGTACTGGAGTGTCCAGTCAGTGTGTCTGTATTAACCCCTCTCTCTCTCAGTGCAGTGTTAATGTACTGGAGTGTCCAGTCAGTGTGTGTGTATTAACCCCTCTCTCTCAGTGCAGTGTTAATGTACTGGAGTGTCCAGTCAGTGTGTGTGTATGAACCCCTCTCTCTCAGTGCAGTGTTAATGTACTGGAGTGTCCAGTCAGTGTGTCTGTATTAACCCCTCTCTCTCAGTCCAGTGTTAATGTACTGGAGTGTCCAGTCAGTATGTCTGTATTAACCCCTCTCTCTCTCAGTGCAGTGTTAATGTACTGGAGTGTCCAGTCAGTGTGTGTGTATTAACCCCTCTCTCTCTCAGTGCAGTGTTAATGTACTGGAGTGTCCAGTCAGTGTGTCTGTATTAACCCATCTCTCTCTCTCAGTGCAGTGTTAATGTACTGGAGTGTCCAGTCAGTGTGTGTGTATTAACCCCTCTGTCTCTCAGTGCAGTGTTAATGTACTGGAGTGTCCAGTCAGTGTGTCTGTATTAACCCATCTCTCTCTCTCAGTGCAGTGTTAATGTACTGGAGTGTCCAGTCAGTGTGTGTGTATTAACCCCTCTCTCTCAGTGCAGTGTTAATGTACTGGAGTGTCCAGTCAGTGTGTCTGTATGAACCCCTCTCTCTCTCTCAGTGCAGTGTTAATGTACTGGAGTGTCCAGTCAGTGTGTGTGTATTAACCCATCTCTCTCTCTCAGTGCAGTGTTAATGTACTGGAGTGTCCAGTCAGTGTGTGTGTATTAACCCATCTCTCTCTCTCAGTGCAGTGTTAATGTACTGGAGTGTCCAGTCAGTGTGTGTGTATTAACCCATCTCTCTCTCTCAGTGCAGTGTTAATGTACTGGAGTGTCCAGTCAGTGTGTCTGTATTAACCCCTCTCTCTCTCTCTCAG
This sequence comes from Atractosteus spatula, assembly GCF_055471065.1. Taxonomy (NCBI): domain Eukaryota; kingdom Metazoa; phylum Chordata; class Actinopteri; order Semionotiformes; family Lepisosteidae; genus Atractosteus; species Atractosteus spatula. Next base: position 11,182,084 of record NC_142710.1, on the reverse strand, counting down.
ACTCAATATCCGGCGCAGTGACATCCTCACCTTGTATGATGGCCATGACCTCACTGCTCACGTGTTTGGCCAGTACCTGGGGTCGCGGGAGCGTTTCCGGGTGTACTCCGTGGGGTCAGAGGTCACGATCCAGTTCCAGAGTGATGCTGACGACTCCTCCTTCATCCTCAGCCAGGGCTTCCTCATCCACTACCGCGGTAAAGTCCCTTCGGTACCTCCAGAGTGACAGGCAGCAGGTAACAGGAAACAGAAAGCAGGCAGCAGGAAACAGGAAACAGGAAACAGGAAACAGGAAGCAGGAAACAGGAAGCAGGCAGCAAGCAGCAGGAAACAGGAAACAGAAAGCAGGCAGCAGGAAACAGGCAGCAGGAAACAGGAAACAGGAAACAGGCAGCAGGTAACAGGAAACAGAAAGCAGGCAGCAAGCAGCTGGAAACAGGAAACAGAAAGCAGGCAGCAGGCAGCAGGAAACAGAAAGCAGGCAGCAGGTAACAGGAAACAAGAAACAGGCAGCAGGTAACAGGAAACAAGAAACAGGCAGCAGGTAACAGGAAGCAGGCAGCAGGTAACAGGAAGCAGGCAGCAGGTAACAGGAAACAAGAAACAGGCAGCAGGTAATAGGAAGCAGGCAGAAGGCAACAGGAAACAGGAAATAGGAAGTAGGCAGCAGGCAGCAGGCAACAGGAAGCAGGAAACAGGCAACAGGCAGCAGTCCCAGTGCCACACACGCTCACACACTCACACCAGTGCCACCCACACTCATACATGCTCACAAACTCACACCAGTGCCATACACGCTCACACACTCACACCAGTGCCACCCACGCTCATACACGCTCACACACACACACCAGTGCCACACATGCTCACATTCTCACACGCTCACACACTCACACCAGTGCCACACGCGCTCACACACTCACACCAGTGCCACCCACGCTCACACACTCACACCAGTGCCACACGCGCTCACACACTCACACCAGTGCCGGTGCCACACCAACCTGGGGAGAACACGCAGACTCCACACAGACAGACCCCCAGGTCCCGCTGTGACCCCAGGGCCCCAGAGCCCCGGTCGGCATGAGGGTGTCTGTCTCTGGGCTCCTCGGGATTCCCGCCTGTTTCCGCCCCCAGAGCTGGAGCGGAACGACACCTGCGCCGCGCTGCCGCCCGTCAGCTCCGGCTGGAGCAGCTCCTCCCACCCCAGCCTGGTAAGGGGCAGCGTGGTGACCTACGAGTGCCAGCCGGGCTACGACATCGTCGGCTCCGACATCATCACCTGCCAGTGGGATCTGTCCTGGAGCAACGCTCCGCCCACCTGCCGGAAAGGTCAGTCCAGATGTTCATCTCCCTGTGTGAGGAGTGTCTCTGGGGTCTGTTTTAGGGTCTGTGTTCATCTCTCTGTGTGAGAAGTGTCTCTGGGGTCTGTATTAGGGTCTGTGTTCATCTCTCTGTGTGAGGAGTGTCTCTGGGGTCTGTGTTCATCTCTCTGTGTGAGGAGTGTCTCTGAGGTCTGTATTAGGGTCTGTGTTCATCTCTCTGTGTGAGGAGTGTCTCTGGGGTCTGTGTTCATCTCTCTGTGTGAGGAGTGTCTCTGAGGTCTGTATTAGGGTCTGTATTCATCTCCCTGTGTGAGGAGTGTGTCTGGGGTCTGTATTAGGGTCTGTATTCATCTCTCTGTGTGAGGAGTGTCTCTGGGGTCTGTATTAGGGTCTGTATTCATCTCTCTGTGTGAGGAGTGTCTCTGAGGTCTGTATTAGGGTCTGTGTTCATCTCTCTGTGTGAGGAGTGTCTCTGGGGTCTGTATTAGGGTCTGTATTCATCTCTCTGTGTGAGGAGTGTCTCTGGGGTCTGTATTAGGGTCTGTGTTCATCTCTCTGTGTGAGGAGTGTCTCTGGGGTCTGTATTAGGGTCTGTGTTCATCTCTCTGTGTGAGGAGTGTCTCTGGGCTCTGTGTTCATCTCTCTGTGTGAGGAGTGTCTCTGGGGTCTGTATTAGGGTCTGTGTTCATCTCTCTGTGTGAGGAGTGTCTCTGGGGTCTGTATTAGGGCCTGTGTTCATCTCTCTGTGTGAGGAGTGTCTCTGGGGTCTGTATTAGGGTCTGTGTTCATCTCTCTGTGTGAGAAGTGTCTCTGGGGTCTGTATTAGGGTCTGTATTCATCTCCCTGTGTGAGGAGTGTGTCTGGGGTCTGTATTAGGGTCTGTATTCATCTCTCTGTGTGAGGAGTGTCTCTGGGGTCTGTATTAGGGTCTGTGTTCATCTCTCTGTGTGTGGAGTGTCTCTGGGGTCTGTATTAGGGTCTGTATTCATCTCCCTGTGTGAGGAGTGTCTCTGGGGTCTGTTTTAGGGTCTGTGTTCATCTCTCTGTGTGAGAAGTGTCTCTGGGGTCTGTATTAGGGTCTGTGTTCATCTCTCTGTGTGAGGAGTGTCTCTGGGGTCTGTGTTCATCTCTCTGTGTGAGGAGTGTCTCTGAGGTCTGTATTAGGGTCTGTATTCATCTCCCTGTGTGAGGAGTGTGTCTGGGGTCTGTATTAGGGTCTGTATTCATCTCTCTGTGTGAGGAGTGTCTCTGGGGTCTGTATTAGGGTCTGTATTCATCTCTCTGTGTGAGGAGTGTCTCTGAGGTCTGTATTAGGGTCTGTGTTCATCTCTCTGTGTGAGGAGTGTCTCTGGGGTCTGTATTAGGGTCTGTATTCATCTCTCTGTGTGAGGAGTGTCTCTGGGGTCTGTATTAGGGTCTGTGTTCATCTCTCTGTGTGAGGAGTGTCTCTGGGGTCTGTATTAGGGTCTGTGTTCATCTCTCTGTGTGAGGAGTGTCTCTGGGCTCTGTGTTCATCTCTCTGTGTGAGGAGTGTCTCTGGGGTCTGTATTAGGGTCTGTGTTCATCTCTCTGTGTGAGGAGTGTCTCTGGGGTCTGTATTAGGGCCTGTGTTCATCTCTCTGTGTGAGGAGTGTCTCTGGGGTCTGTATTAGGGTCTGTGTTCATCTCTCTGTGTGAGAAGTGTCTCTGGGGTCTGTATTAGGGTCTGTATTCATCTCCCTGTGTGAGGAGTGTGTCTGGGGTCTGTATTAGGGTCTGTATTCATCTCTCTGTGTGAGGAGTGTCTCTGGGGTCTGTATTAGGGTCTGTATTCATCTCTCTGTGTGAGGAGTGTCTCTGAGGTCTGTATTAGGGTCTGTGTTCATCTCTCTGTGTGAGGAGTGTCTCTGGGGTCTGTATTAGGGTCTGTGTTCATCTCTCTGTGTGAGGAGTGTCTCTGGGGTCTGTATTAGGGTCTGTGTTCATCTCTCTGTGTGAGGAGTGTCTCTGGGGTCTGTGTTCATCTCTCTGTGTGAGGAGTGTCTCTGGGGTCTGTATTAGGGTCTGTATTCATCTCTCTGTGTGAGGAGTGTCTCTGGGGTCTGTATTAGGGTCTGTATTCATCTCTCTGTGTGAGGAGTGTCTCTGAGGTCTGTATTAGGGTCTGTGTTCATCTCTCTGTGTGAGGAGTGTCTCTGGGGTCTGTATTAGGGTCTGTGTTCATCTCTCTGTGTGAGGAGTGTCTCTGGGGTCTGTATTAGGGTCTGTGTTCATCTCTCTGTGTGAGGAGTGTCTCTGGGGTCTGTGTTCATCTCTCTGTGTGAGGAGTGTCTCTGGGGTCTGTATTAGGGTCTGTGTTCATCTCTCTGTGTGAGGAGTGTCTCTGGGGTCTGTATTAGGGCCTGTGTTCATCTCTCTGTGTGAGGAGTGTCTCTGGGGTCTGTTTTAGGGTCTGTGTTCATCTCTCTGTGTGAGAAGTGTCTCTGGGGTCTGTATTAGGGTCTGTGTTCATCTCACTGTGTGAGGAGTGTCTCTGAGGTCTGTATTAGGTTCTGTGTTCATCTCTCTGTGTGAGGAGTGTCTCTGAGGTCTGTATTAGGTTCTGTGTTCATCTCTCTGTGTGAGGAGTGTCTCTGGGGTCTGTATTAGGGTCTGTATTCATCTCTCTGTGTGAGGAGTGTCTCTGAGGTCTGTATTAGGGTCTGTGTTCATCTCTCTGTGTGAGGAGTGTCTCTGGGGTCTGTATTAGGGTCTGTATTCATCTCTCTGTGTGAGGAGTGTCTCTGGGGTCTGTATTAGGGTCTGTGTTCATCTCTCTGTGTGAGGAGTGTCTCTGGGGTCTGTATTAGGGTCTGTGTTCATCTCTCTGTGTGAGGAGTGTCTCTGGGCTCTGTGTTCATCTCTCTGTGTGAGGAGTGTCTCTGGGGTCTGTATTAGGGTCTGTGTTCATCTCTCTGTGTGAGGAGTGTCTCTGGGGTCTGTATTAGGGCCTGTGTTCATCTCTCTGTGTGAGGAGTGTCTCTGGGGTCTGTTTTAGGGTCTGTGTTCATCTCTCTGTGTGAGAAGTGTCTCTGGGGTCTGTATTAGGGTCTGTATTCATCTCCCTGTGTGAGGAGTGTGTCTGGGGTCTGTATTAGGGTCTGTATTCATCTCTCTGTGTGAGGAGTGTCTCTGGGGTCTGTATTAGGGTCTGTATTCATCTCTCTGTGTGAGGAGTGTCTCTGAGGTCTGTATTAGGGTCTGTGTTCATCTCTCTGTGTGAGGAGTGTCTCTGGGGTCTGTATTAGAGTCTGTGTTCATCTCTCTGTGTGAGGAGTGTCTCTGGGGTCTGTATTAGGGTCTGTGTTCATCTCTCTGTGTGAGGAGTGTCTCTGGGGTCTGTGTTCATCTCTCTGTGTGAGGAGTGTCTCTGGGGTCTGTATTAGGGTCTGTATTCATCTCTCTGTGTGAGGAGTGTCTCTGGGGTCTGTATTAGGGTCTGTATTCATCTCTCTGTGTGAGGAGTGTCTCTGAGGTCTGTATTAGGGTCTGTATTCATCTCTCTGTGTGAGGAGTGTCTCTGGGGTCTGTATTAGGGTCTGTGTTCATCTCTCTGTGTGAGGAGTGTCTCTGGGGTCTGTATTAGGGTCTGTGTTCATCTCTCTGTGTGAGGAGTGTCTCTGGGGTCTGTGTTCATCTCTCTGTGTGAGGAGTGTCTCTGGGGTCTGTATTAGGGTCTGTGTTCATCTCTCTGTGTGAGGAGTGTCTCTGGGGTCTGTATTAGGGCCTGTGTTCATCTCTCTGTGTGAGGAGTGTCTCTGGGGTCTGTTTTAGGGTCTGTATTCATCTCTCTGTGTGAGGAGTGTCTCTGGGGTCTGTATTAGGGTCTGTGTTCATCTCACTGTGTGAGGAGTGTCTCTGAGGTCTGTATTAGGTTCTGTGTTCATCTCTCTGTGTGAGGAGTGTCTCTGAGGTCTGTATTAGGTTCTGTGTTCATCTCTCTGTGTGAGGAGTGTCTCTGGGGTCTGTATTAGGGTCTGTGTTCATCTCTCTGTGTGAGGAGTGTCTCTGGGGTCTGTTTTAGGGTCTGTATTCATCTCTCTGTGTGAGGAGTGTCTCTGGGCTCTGTGTTCATCTCTCTGTGTGAGGAGTGTCTCTGGGGTCTGTTTTAGGGTCTGTATTCATCTCTCTGTGTGAGGAGTGTCTCTGAGGTCTGTATTAGGGTCTGTGTTCATCTCTCTGTGTGAGGAGTGTCTCTGGGGTCTGTATTAGGGTCTGTATTCATCTCTCTGTGTGAGGAGTGTCTCTGGGGTCTGTATTAGGGTCTGTGTTCATCTCTCTGTGTGAGGAGTGTCTCTGGGGTCTGTATTAGGGTCTGTGTTCATCTCTCTGTGTGAGGAGTGTCTCTGGGCTCTGTGTTCATCTCTCTGTGTGAGGAGTGTCTCTGGGGTCTGTATTAGGGTCTGTGTTCATCTCTCTGTGTGAGGAGTGTCTCTGGGGTCTGTATTAGGGCCTGTGTTCATCTCTCTGTGTGAGGAGTGTCTCTGGGGTCTGTTTTAGGGTCTGTGTTCATCTCTCTGTGTGAGAAGTGTCTCTGGGGTCTGTATTAGGGTCTGTATTCATCTCCCTGTGTGAGGAGTGTGTCTGGGGTCTGTATTAGGGTCTGTATTCATCTCTCTGTGTGAGGAGTGTCTCTGGGGTCTGTATTAGGGTCTGTATTCATCTCTCTGTGTGAGGAGTGTCTCTGAGGTCTGTATTAGGGTCTGTGTTCATCTCTCTGTGTGAGGAGTGTCTCTGGGGTCTGTATTAGAGTCTGTGTTCATCTCTCTGTGTGAGGAGTGTCTCTGGGGTCTGTATTAGGGTCTGTGTTCATCTCTCTGTGTGAGGAGTGTCTCTGGGGTCTGTGTTCATCTCTCTGTGTGAGGAGTGTCTCTGGGGTCTGTATTAGGGTCTGTATTCATCTCTCTGTGTGAGGAGTGTCTCTGGGGTCTGTATTAGGGTCTGTATTCATCTCTCTGTGTGAGGAGTGTCTCTGAGGTCTGTATTAGGGTCTGTATTCATCTCTCTGTGTGAGGAGTGTCTCTGGGGTCTGTATTAGGGTCTGTGTTCATCTCTCTGTGTGAGGAGTGTCTCTGGGGTCTGTATTAGGGTCTGTGTTCATCTCTCTGTGTGAGGAGTGTCTCTGGGGTCTGTGTTCATCTCTCTGTGTGAGGAGTGTCTCTGGGGTCTGTATTAGGGTCTGTGTTCATCTCTCTGTGTGAGGAGTGTCTCTGGGGTCTGTATTAGGGCCTGTGTTCATCTCTCTGTGTGAGGAGTGTCTCTGGGGTCTGTTTTAGGGTCTGTGTTCATCTCTCTGTGTGAGAAGTGTCTCTGGGGTCTGTATTAGGGTCTGTGTTCATCTCACTGTGTGAGGAGTGTCTCTGAGGTCTGTATTAGGTTCTGTGTTCATCTCTCTGTGTGAGGAGTGTCTCTGAGGTCTGTATTAGGTTCTGTGTTCATCTCTCTGTGTGAGGAGTGTCTCTGGGGTCTGTATTAGGGTCTGTGTTCATCTCTCTGTGTGAGGAGTGTCTCTGGGGTCTGTTTTAGGGTCTGTATTCATCTCTCTGTGTGAGGAGTGTCTCTGGGCTCTGTGTTCATCTCTCTGTGTGAGGAGTGTCTCTGGGGTCTGTTTTAGGGTCTGTATTCATCTCTCTGTGTGAGGAGTGTCTCTGGGCTCTGTGTTCATCTCTCTGTGTGAGGAGTGTCTCTGGGGTCTGTATTAGGGTCTGTGTTCATCTCTCTGTGTGAGGAGTGTCTCTGGGGTCTGTATTAGGGTCTGTGTTCATCTCTCTGTGTGAGGAGTGTCTCTGGGGTCTGTATTAGGGTCTGTGTTCATCTCTCTGTGTGAGGAGTGTCTCTGGGGTCTGTATTAGGGTCTGTGTTCATCTCTCTGTGTGAGGAGTGTCTCTGGGGTCTGTATTAGGGCCTGTGTTCATCTCTCTGTGTGAGGAGTGTCTCTGGGGTCTGTTTTAGGGTCTGTATTCATCTCTCTGTGTGAGGAGTGTCTCTGGGCTCTGTGTTCATCTCTCTGTGTGAGGAGTGTCTCTGGGGTCTGTATTAGGGTCTGTGTTCATCTCTCTGTGTGAGGAGTGTCTCTGGGGTCTGTATTAGGGTCTGTGTTCATCTCTCTGTGTGAGGAGTGTCTCTGGGGTCTGTATTAGGGTCTGTGTTCATCTCTCTGTGTGAGGAGTGTCTCTGGGGTCTGTATTAGGGTCTGTGTTCATCTCTCTGTGTGAGGAGTGTCTCTGGGGTCTGTATTAGGGCCTGTGTTCATCTCTCTGTGTGAGGAGTGTCTCTGGGGTCTGTATTAGGGTCTGTGTTCATCTCTCTGTGTGAGGAGTGTCTCTGGGGTCTGTATTAGGGTCTGTGTTCATCTCTCTGTGTGAGGAGTGTCTCTGGGGTCTGTATTAGGGTCTGTGTTCATCTCTCTGTGTGAGGAGTGTCTATATTAACCTCTGGAGTCTTTATTAACCCCTCTCTTTCTCAGTCCAGTACTGTTCTGACCCAGGGGAAGTGGTGAATGGCGCGAGGACGGTTCTGGGTGGGGCCCGACAGGTTGCAGAGGCCCTGTTCCCCGTGGGCGTGGTGGTGCGGTTCTCTTGCTCTGAGGGGTATCAGCTGGAGGGGGCCCCCTCCCTCACCTGCCACAGCCGCGACACAGGCACCCCGAAGTGGAGTGACCGCAGCCCAAAGTGTGTCTGTGAGTAACTGCGCCTCTTCTGTCTCTACACTGATACCTCTGTTAACCCCTCTCTCTCTCAGTGCAGTGTTAATGTACTGGAGTGTCCAGTCAGTGTGTCTGTATTAACCCCCCTCTCAGTGCAGTGTTGATGTACTGGAGTGTCCAGTCAGTGTGTCTGTATTAACCCCTCTCTCTGTCAGTGCAGTGTTAATGTACTGGAGTGTCCAGTCAGTGTGTCTGTATTAACCCCTCTCTCTCAGTGCAGTGTTAATGTACTGGAGTGTCCAGTCAGTGTGTGTGTATTAACCCCTCTCTCTCTCTCAGTGCAGTGTTAATGTACTGGAGTGTCCAGTCAGTGTGTGTATTAACCCCTCTCTCTCAGTGCAGTGTTAATGTACTGGAGTGTCCAGTCAGTGTGTGTGTATTAACCCTTCTCTCTCTCTCAGTGCAGTGTTAATGTACTGGAGTGTCCAGTCAGTGTGTGTGTATTAACCCCTCTCTCTCTCAGTGCAGTGTTAATGTACTGGAGTGTCCAGTCAGTGTGTGTGTATTAACCCCTCTCTCTCAGTGCAGTGTTAATGTACTGGAGTGTCCAGTCAGAGTGTGTGTATTAACCCCTCTCTCTCTCAGTGCAGTGTTAATGTACTGGAGTGTCCAGTCAGTGTGTGTGTATTAACCCCTCTCTCTCTCAGTGCAGTGTTAATGTACTGGAGTGTCCAGTCAGAGTGTGTGTATTAACCCCTCTCTCTCTCAGTGCAGTGTTAATGTACTGGAGTTTCCAGTCAGTGTGTCTGTATTAACCCCTCTCTCTCTCTCTCAGTGCAGTGTTAATGTACTGGAGTGTCCAGTCAGTGTGTCTGTATTAACCCCTCTCTCTCTCAGTGCAGTGTTAATGTACTAGAGTGTCCAGTCAGTGTGTTTGTATTAACCCCTCTCTCTCTCAGTGCAGTGTTAATGTACTGGAGTGTCCAGTCAGTGTGTCTGTATTAACCCCTCTCTCTCTCTCTCAGTGCAGTGTTAATGTACTGGAGTGTCCAGTCAGTGTGTCTGTATTAACCCCTCTCTCTCTCAGTGCAGTGTTAATGTACTGGAGTGTCCAGTCAGTGTGTCTGTATTAACCCCTCTCTCTCAGTGCAGTGTTAATGTACTGGAGTGTCCAGTCAGTGTGTGTGTATTAACCCCTCTCTCTCAGTGCAGTGTTAATGTACTGGAGTTTCCAGTCAGTGTGTCTGTATTAACCCCTCTCTCTCTCAGTGCAGTGTTAATGCATTAACCTGTCCCTCTCTCTCAGTGAAGTATGAGCCCTGCCCTAACCCTGGTATCCCGGAGAATGGCTATCAGACTCTGTACAAGCACCGCTACCAGGCTGGAGAGACTCTGCGGTTCTTCTGCTACGAAGGCTACGAGCTCATCGGCGAGGTCACCATTACCTGCATCCCTGGACACCCCTCTCAGTGGAACAGTCCGCCCCCCTTCTGCAAAGGTAAGAGATGGTTTGAGCCTGTGTGTATAGAAACAGAGAGAGATTGAAATGATCAAGAGGTAAGAAGAGAGAGAAGAGACAGGGAGAGAGACAGGGAGAGGAGAGACAGGGGGAGAGAGGAGTAGAGACAGGGGAAGGAGAGACAGGGGAAAAGAGAGGAGTAGAGACAGGGAGAGAGTGTGTGATCTCCTGTCCCAGCCTGAGGAACAGACAGTGAGCCTGTCTCTCAATAATAATAATACAGTGTGTGATCTCCTGTCCCAGCCTGAGGAACAGACAGTGAGCCTGTCTCTCAATAATAATATTACAGTGTGTGATCTCCTGTCCCAGCCTGAGGAACAGACAGTGAGCCCGTCTCTCAGTAATAATAATACAGTGTGTGATCTCCTGTCCCAGCCTGAGGAACAGACAGCGAGCCTGTCTCTCAATAATAATAATACAGTGTGTGATCTCCTGTCCCAGCCTGAGGAACAGACAGTGAGCCTGTCTCTCAATAATAATAATACAGTGTGTGATCTCCTGTCCCAGCCTGAGGAACAGACAGTGAGCCTGTCTCTCAATAATAGTAATACAGTGTGTGATCTCCTGTCCCAGCCTGAGGAACAGACAGTGAGCCTGTCTCTCAATAATAATAATACAGTGTGTGATCTCCTGTCCCAGCCTGAGGAACAGACAGTGAGCCTGTCTCTCAATAATAATAATACAGTGTGTGATCTCCTGTCCCAGCCTGAGGAACAGACAGTGAGCCTGTCTCTCAATAATAATAATACAGTGTGTGATCTCCTGTCCCAGCCTGAGGAACAGACAGTGAGCCTGTCTCTCAATAATAATAATACAGTGTGTGATCTCCTGTCCCAGCCTGAGGAACAGACAGCGAGCCCGTCTCTCAATAATAATAATAATACAGTGTGTGATCTCCTGTCCCAGCCTGAGGAACAGACAGTGAGCCTGTCTCTCAATAATAATATTACAGTGTGTGATCTCCTGTCCCAGCCTGAGGAACAGACAGTGAGCCTGTCTCTCAATAATAATACAGTGTGTGATCTCCTGTCCCAGCATGTCTCTAATACTCCTCTGTGTGTTGTGTGTTGAGTGTGAGAGTCCTGTGATGTGTCTGTACTCTAAATGTCTGTAGATCTTTTATTGACTCTGTCTGCTTTGGCAACACTGAGAGACGGTGAGAGAGAGAGAGGAGGAGAGAGACAGAGACAGGGGGACAGATAGAAGAGAGACAGATAGAAGGGCACATCCTGGTTTCTGGGAGAGACAAGGGGAGAGAGGGAGGGGTAGAGACAGGAGGAGAGACAGACAGACGGACAGGAGAGACAGAGATGGGGGGAGAGAGGAGTAGAGACAGACGGACAGGAGAGACAGGAGGAGAGACAGACAGACAGACCGGAGAGACAGAGATGGGGGGGAGAGAGGAGTAGAGACAGGAGGAGAGACAGACAGACGGACAGGAGAGACAGACAGAAGGACAGGAGAGACTGGGGTAGAGAGGGAGGAATAGAGACAGGAGGAGAGACGGACAGGAGAGACAAGGGGAGAGAGAGTAGTAGAGACAGGAGGAGAGACAAGGGGAGAGAGTGGAGCAGAGACAGGAGGAGAGACAGACAGACGGACAGGAGAGACAAGGGGAGAGAGAGAGGAGTAGAGACAGGAGGAGAGACAGGGAGAGAGAGAGGAGTAGAGACAGGAGAAGAGACAGGAATGGGGGGGAGAGAGAGAGGAGTAGAGACAGGAGGAGAGACAGGGAGCGAGGAGTAGAGACAGGGAGAGAGAGAGGAGTAGAGACAGGAGAAGAGACAGGAATGGGGGGGAGAGAGAGAGAAGTAGAGACAGGAGGAGAGACAGGGAGCGAGGAGTAGAGACAGGAGAAGAGACAGGAATGGGGGGGAGAGAGAGAGAAGTAGAGACAGGAGGAGAGACAGGGAGCGAGGAGTAGAGACAGGAAAGCGGGGGAGAGAGAGAGGAGGAGAGACAGGGACGGGGGGAGAGAGACAGGAGCACACACCCTTGTTTCCAGCGACGGTCTCGGCTCTGGGGACTAACCTGCCTCCCTCTGTGTCTCCGCCGCCGGACAGCGTACGAGGAGTTACTGGAGGACCACAAGCTCGAAGGTCAGTCCCGCCCCTCCCCCGCGCCCCCGGCCCGCGCTCTGATTGGCTCCCACCCGTGACGGGCACGGCCGCCGGCCAGCCGCTGACGAGGCCGCTGCCCCTCTGTCTTTCAGTCTCCCGGGCGACCGATCGCTCCCCCCAGATGAAGGGTGGGAACATCGCCCTGGCGATCTTCATGCCAATCATCCTGGTCATCTTTCTGATTGGAGGAATCTACCTGTATTATACCAAGTAAGTCCCGCCCATTGCTGTCAGAGGGTCAGAGGGTCAGTGAGTGTGTGAGTCAGTGGGTCAGAGGGTCAGTGAGTCAGTGTGAGTGTGAGTCAGTGGGTCAGAGTGTCAGTGAGCGTGTGGGTCAGAGGGTCAGAGGGTCAGAGGGTCAGTGAGCCAGTGAGCCAGTGAGCGTGTGAGTCAGTGGGTCAGAGTGTCAGTGAGCGTGTGAGTCAGAGGGTCAGAGGGTCAGTGAGTGTGTGAGTCAGTGGGTCAGAGGGTCAGAGTGTCAGTGAGCGTGTGAGTCAGAGGGTCAGAGGGTCAGAGGGTCAGTGAGTGTGTGAGTCAGTGGGTCAGAGGGTCAGTGAGCGTGTGAGTCATTGGGTCAGTGGGTCAGAGGGTCAGTGAGTCAGTGTGAGTGTGTCAGTGAGTCAGATTCCAGGGAAAGTCTTTGTTTGGCCTGTCTCTCTCTCTCACACACACTGTGTCTCCTGTCTGTGTGTGGTTTGCAGGTTCCAGGGAAAGTCTTTGTTTGGCCTGTCTCTCTCTCTCACACTGTGTCTCCTGTCTGCGTGTGGGCTGCAGGTTCCAGGGAAAGTCTTTGTTTGGCCTGTCTCTCTCTCACACACTGTGTCTCCTGTCTGTGTGTGGGTTGCAGGTTCCAGGGAAAGTCTTTGTTTGGCCTGTCTCTCTCTCTCACACTGTGTCTCCTGTCTGTGTGTGGGTTGCAGGTTCCAGGGAAAGTCTTTGTTTGGCCTGTCTCTCTCTTTCTCTCTCACACTGTGTCTCCTGTCTATGTGTGGGCTGCAGGTTCCAGGGAAAGTCTTTGTTTGGCCTGTCTCTCTCTCTCACACTGTGTCTCCTGTCTGTGTGTGGGCTGCAGGTTCCAGGGAAAGTCTTTGTTTGGCCTGTCTCTCTCTCACACACTGTGTCTCCTGTCTGTGTGTGGGCTGCAGGTTCCAGGGAAAGTCTTTGTTTGGCCTGTCTCTCTCTCTCACACTGTGTCTCCTGTCTGTGTGTGGTTTGCAGGTTCCAGGGAAAGTCTTTGTTTGGCCTGTCTCTCTCTCTCTCACACTGTGTCTCCTGTCTATGTGTGGGTTGCAGTTTCCAGGGAAAGTCTTTGTTTGGCCTGTCTCTCTCTCTCTCACACTGTGTCTCCTGTCTGTGTGTGGGTTGCAGTTTCCAGGGAAAGTCTTTGTTTGGCCTGTCTCTCTCTTTCTCTCTCACACTGTGTCTCCTGTCTGTGTGTGGGTTGCAGTTTCCAGGGAAAGTCTTTGTTTGACCTGTCTCTCTCTCTCTCACACTGTGTCTCCTGTCTGTGTGTGGTTTGCAGGTTCCAGGGAAAGTCTTTGTTTGGCCTGTCTCTCTCTCTCACACTGTGTCTCCTGTCTGTGTGTGGTTTGCAGGTTCCAGGGAAAGTCTTTGTTTGGCCTGTCTCTCTCTCACACTGTGTCTCCTGTCTGTGTGTGGTTTGCAGGTTCCAGGGAAAGTCTTTGTTTGGCCTGTCTCTCTCTTTCTCTCTCACACTGTGTCTCCTGTCTGTGTGTGGGCTGCAGGTTCCAGGGAAAGTCTTTGTTTGGCCTGTCTCTCTCTCTCACACTGTGTCTCCTGTCTGTGTGTGGGTTGCAGGTTCCAGGGAAAGTCTTTGTTTGGCCTGTCTCTCTCTTTCTCTCTCACACTGTGTCTCCTGTCTGTGTGTGGGCTGCAGGTTCCAGGGAAAGTCTTTGTTTGGCCTGTCTCTCTCTCTCACACTGTGTCTCCTGTCTGTGTGTGGGCTGCAGGTTCCAGGGAAAGTCTTTGTTTGGCCTGTCTCTCTCTCACACACTGTGTCTCCTGTCTGTGTGTGGTTTGCAGGTTCCAGGGAAAGTCTTTGTTTGGCCTGTCTCTCTCTCACACTGTGTCTCCTGTCTGTGTGTGGTTTGCAGGTTCCAGGGAAAGTCTTTGTTTGGCCTGTCTCTCTCTCACACTCACTCCTACAGCCCCATCACTGTGGAGTCAGACTTCAACAACCCCCTGTACGAGGCTGGGGTAAGACTGCCTGTCTCTCTGTCTGTGTACACCCCTAACCCCCTCTCCTCATCCCTCTCTCTCTCTTTTGAAGTTGTATGTTATTTAACTGGTTGTTGCTGTTGCTGTTCTGTGTTTGTGTTTCTGGTGATGCCTTTAGTGTCTGTGTATTGGACAAGACGTGCAAATAAGCATTTCATGCACTTGTGCGTATGAGAGTAAACTGAACTGAGCAAACACCTCTCCACCTGTCTCTCTCTCTGTCTTTGTCCCTGTTTGTCTCTCTTTTGTCCCCCTCTCTATATCCTTCTCTCTCTTCTTGTTCCTGTCTGTCTCTCTCTTTGTCCCTCTCTCTTCTTGTTCCTGTCTGTCTCTCTCTTTGTCCATCTCTCTCTTCTTGCTCCTGTCTGTCTCTCTCTCTTCTTGTTCCTGTCTGTCTCTCTCTCTTGTTCCTGTCTGTCTCTCTCTTTGTCTCTCTCTCTCTCTTCTTGTTCCTGTCTGTCTCTCTCTTTGTCCCTCTCTCTCTCTCTTCTTGTTCCTGTCTGTCTCTCTCTCTTCTTGTTCCTGTCTGTCTTTCTTTTTGTCTCTCTCTCTCTTCTTGTTATCACCTGTACTGGCTACATGGACACACAGTTCTCACTGTATTCAGTATAACTGCACTACTGGTGTACACTGCACACACCATGGACACACAGCAGCTCTGCTCACATTGAGTTTTATTCCATTTCAAAAATGAAACCTCAGTTTTGTGATTTTTGTGTTTTTGTGTTTTTGTGAATTTTGTGATTCTTGTGATTCTTGTGATTTTTGTGTTTTTGTGAATTTTGTGATTCTTGTGAGTTTTGTGAGCTCGCAGAAAAATACATTTCATTGCCAGTCACTGCTGCTGCTGCTGCTGCATGCCATCTTGTTGTACACTTGATCAATAAACTGTGACTTTGACTTTGACTTTGTTCCTGTCTGTCTCTCTCTTTGTCCATCACTCTCTCTATCCTTCTCTCTCTTCTTGTTCCTGTCTCTCTCTCTTTGTCCCTCTCTCTCTACCCTTCTCTCTCTTTGTCCCTCTTTCTCTCTTCTTGTTGCTGTCTGTCTCTCTCTTTGTCTCTCTCTCTCTTCTTGTTCCTGTCCGTCTCTCTCTCTTTGTCCATCTCTCTCTCTATCCTTCTCTCTCCCTTTGGCTCCTGTATCCCTCTCTCTTTGTCCCTGTCTTTCTCTCCTTGTTCCTGTCTGTCTCTCTCTCCTCATGTCCTTGTCTCTCCTTGCTCAGGACACGAGGGAATACGAGGTGTCCATCTGAAGAGAACGGTGAGGGGAGAGACAGACAGACCAACGCCGTCTTGCCCCTCTTGCGCCAGCGACTGGCCTGCCTCCGCCAGGCTGTCTGTCTCTGAGCCCTCATGCTGACGAACTCTGTATCCTGCCTGTCTGTGTGCTTGTCCTCGGCCTGTCTCTCTTTCTCTGTCTGTTTCTCACCTCCTGTGTGTCTGTTTCGGTCTGTGTCTCTCACAGTCTGTCACTGTGTGTTTGTGTGTCTCTGTCTGTCTCATTGTGTTTGTGTCTCTGAGTCTGTCACAGTGTGTTTGTGTCTGTGTGTATCACAGTGTGTCTGTGTCTATGAGTCTGTGTCTCAGTCTGTCACTGTGTGTTTGTGTGTCTGTGTGTATCACACTGTGTGTCTGTGTGTATCACACTGTGTGTCTGTGTCTCAGTCTGTCACTGTGTGTCTGTGTATCACACTGTGTGTCTGTCTCTCAGTCTGTGTCTCAGTCTGTCACTGAGTGTCTGTGTCTATGAGTTTGTGTCTCAGTCTGTCACTGTGTGTTTGTGTGTCTGTGTGTATCACAGTGTCTGTGTCTATGAGTCTGTGTCTCAGTCTGTCACTGTGTGTTTGTGTGTCTGTGTGTATCACACTGTGTGTCTGTGTGTATCACACTGTGTGTCTGTGTCTATGAGTCTGTGTCTCAGTCTGTCACTGTGTGTCTGTGTGTATCACACTGTGTGTCTGTGTCTCTCAGTTTGTGTCTCAGTCTGCCACTGTGTGTCTGTGTGTATCACACTGTGTGTCTGTGTGTATCACAGTGTGTCTGTGTCTATGAGTCTGTGTCTCAGTCTGTCACTGTGTGTCTGTGTGTATCACACTGTGTGTCTGTGTCTCTCAGTTTGTGTCTCAGTCTGCCACTGTGTGTCTGTGTGTATCACACTGTGTGTCTGTGTATCACAGTGTGTCTGTGTCTATGAGTCTGTGTCTCAGTCTGTCACTGTGTGTTTGTGTGTCTGTGTGTATCACACTGTGTGTCTGTGTGTATCACACTGTGTGTCTGTGTCTCTCAGTCTGTCTCAGTCTGTCACTGTGTCTGTGTGTATCACACTGTGTCTGTGTGTATCACAGTGTGTCTGTGTCTATGAGTCTGTGTCTCAGTCTGTCACTGTGTGTTTGTGTGTCTGTGTGTATCACACTGTGTGTCTGTGTCTATGAGTCTGTGTCTTAGTCTGTCACTGTGTGTCTGTGTGTATCACACTGTGTGTCTGTGTCTATGAGTCTGTCTCAGTCTGTCACTGTGTGTCTGTGTGTATCACACTGTGTTTCTGTGTCTCTCAGTCTGTCTCAGTCTGTCACTGTGTGTCTGTGTCTATGAGTCTGTTCAAACTGAACGCTGTTTGTATTGTAATTAGTCAACGAGCCTTCATTTTCAAACCAGAGAAACAAAAAAACGATAGATTGAAAAGTGAGAGACAGAGAGAGACTGAGACAGACAGAAACAGATAGACTGAGAGACAGACAGACAGAAACAGACAGACAGAGAGACAGACAGACAGAAACAGACAGACAGAGAGCAGGAGACTGAGACAGACAGGCAGTGAGAGAGACAGGCTGACAGAGAGAGAGACAGGTAGAGGCGTAACCCATTGAATGTAGATACTTTGATTGAATATCAGATCTTCTCTATAGAAATATATATGTATACATCTGTCAACGATTCAGTGCCAAATTGAGCATCCCGTAATGTGAAAACAAAAGAATGTCACTTTCCTCCCATCTAAGTTGGCTGCCATAGTATCTCAGTTATCACCGTCCCACTCCCATTGCATTCTGGTCTTTGTAGTTTCTATTTATTGAGAAAAGCAAATTTTCTACTTTTCATCCTGCTCTGTCCCCCATTGTTATCTGCAGCACTGTGTCGGTGACAAACACTCAGTAATAAACACACCCTCCGTAATAAACCCTCAGTGATAAACACACACAGCAGGACAGGAGACACAGTGAGAGAGAGAGAGGAGATCACAGAGACTCCCTCAGTAATAAACACACACAGCAGGACAGGAGACACAGTGAGAGAGAGAGGAGATCACAGAGAATCCCTCAGTAATAAACACACTCCGCAGGACAGGAGACACAGTGAGAGAGAGGAGATCACAGAGAACCCCTCAGTAATAAACACACACAGCAGGACAGGAGACACAGTGAGAGAGAGGAGATCATAGAGAATCCCTCAGTAATAAACACACACAGCAGGACAGGAAACACAGTGAAAGAGAGAGAGGAGATCACAGAGACTCCCTCAGTAATAAACACACACAGCAGGACAGGAGACACAGGGAGAGAGAGTGGAGATCACAGAGACTCCCTCAGTAATAAACACAACAGGACAGGAGACACAGTGAGAGAGAGGAGATCACAGAGAATCCCTCAGTGATAAACACACACAGCAGGACAGGAGACACATAGAGAGAGAGGAGATCACAGAGACTCCCTCAGTAATAAACACACACATAGCAGGACAGGAGACACAGTGAGAGAGAGGAGATCACAGAGAATCCCTCAGTAATAAACACACACAGCAGGACAGGAGACACAGTGAGAGAGAGAGAGGAGATCACAGAGACTCCCTCAGTAATAAACACACTCAGCAGGACAGGAGACGGTGAGAGAGAGGAGATCACAGAGAAGCCTCAGTCATGAATACACACGTCGGGACGGGAGACACAGTGAGGCAGGTGACAGGGGTGAAGGTGTATTGTATTGTGCTGTGCAGTCGAGGAGTGAACAGAACACGCTGCTTGCTCAGGTGCAGTGGTCACTGATCTCGTATCAGTGTGTTTATTTATGATCTGTTTATTGTTTATTAATTTTTATCAACTTGTTTGCTGAATAAAAAAACTTCATGGACTTCTCACTGTTGTTGTTCATAACTGGGACACTGCTGGAGAGAGGAGACGGGAGGAGAGAGGAGAGAGAAGGAGACAGGAAGAGGGAGGAAAAAGGAAGGAGAGAGAGGAGGAGACAGAGGAGAGAGGATGGAAAAGGAGAGAGGAGAAGAGAATAGAGACAGGAGGAGACAGCGGAGAGAGACGGGAGGAGAGGGAATAGAGACGGGGGGAGAGAGGGGAGAAGAAAGGAGGAGAGAGAGATTGACGTGAGAGAAGGAGGGAGGCACAGGTCAGAGGTCAGAGGTCAGAGCACACCCCAGTCTCTCTCCCACAGAAGCCCCCCCTGTCAGCTGGGACCCCGAACCCTGCAGGGGTGAGCTGGACTCCGTTTACTGCTGGGGCACACCTTCATCATAATAATGATACACTTGACTTGTACAGCACTCAAAGAGCTTAACAGGAACGAGTCCAAAACCAGTGAACAGAGCAGCAGCAGGAACGGGAGGTGGACAGCAGCACACAGACACAGGAGTGAAGTCACACCCCTCAGGCTGGGGGGCTCTTTGACACCCCTGGGGTACAGCAGGAGAAGCCCCTGTCACCCCCAGAGTGTCGACAGTCTTGGGGGACAGACATGTGGAAGATGTGGAAGAGATCAGGCTGGGGGGCTCTGTGATACCCCTGGGGATACAGCTCCTAAGTGTTGGGGCGCAGTTCAGGCTCTGGGCAGACTGGGGCTCGTTCAGGCGGATTCAGAGACCCCCCGTGAGTGGAGGGCTACAGCGGTCAGCGCAGGAGAAAGTGTCCGCTGGAGCATGCTCGGCACGGAGCGAATTCAGCAGGCTGAACCGAGACGAGCCGCCGCTGTCTGGACACACGCACGCACGCACGCACGCACACAGTGTCTCTCTCTCTCCTCTGTGTATCTACCCCCACAGCACCGCCTTCAAGACCTTCATCAGGTACTGACACACACCACACTCACTCACACACACACACACACACACACACACACACACTGTCTCTCTCTCCTCTGTGTATCAACCCCCACAGTACCGCCTTCAAGACCTTATCAGGTACTGACACACACACACACACACACACACACACACACACACACTGTCTCTCTCCTCTGTGTATCGACCCCCACAGCACCGCCTTCAAGACCTTCATCAGGTACTGACACACACACACACACACACACACACACACACACACACACTGTCTCTCTCTCCTCTGTGTATCAACCCCCACAGCACCGCCTTCAAGACCTTCATCAGGTACTGACACACACCACACTCACTCACTGTCTCTCTCTCTCCTGTGTATCAACCCCCACAGTACCGCCTTCAAGACCTTCATCAGGTACTGACACACACACACACTGTCTCTCTCTCTCCTCTGTGTATCAACCCCCACAGTACCGCCTTCAAGACCTTCATCAGGTACTGACACACACACACACACACACACACACACACACACACACTGTCTCTCTCTCCCCTGTGTATCAACCCCCACAGTACCGCCTTCAAGACCTTCATCAGGTACTGACACACACACACACACACACACACACACACACACACTGTCTCTCTCTCCCCTGTGTATCAACCCCCACAGCACCGCCTTCAAGACCTTCATCAGGTACTGACACACACACACACACACACACACACACACACACACACACAGTCTCTCTCTCCCTCTGTGTATCAACCCCCACAGTACCGCCTTCAAGACCTTCATCAGGTACTGACACACACACACACACACACACACACTGTCTCTCTCTCTCCTCTGTGTATCAACCCCCACAGTACCGCCTTCAAGACCTTCATCAGGTACTGACACACACACACACACACACACACACACACACACTGTCTCTCTCTCCCTCTGTGTATCAACCCCCACAGTACCGCCTTCAAGACCTTCATCAGGTACTGACACACACACACACACACACTCAGACACACGCACACACACTGTCTCTCTCCTCTGTGTATCAACCCCCACAGTACCGCCTTCAAGACCTTCATCAGGTACTGACACACACACACACACACACACACACACACTGTCTCTCTCTCTCCTGTGTATCAACCCCCACAGTACCGCCTTCAAGACCTTCATCAGGTACTGACACACACTCACACACACACACACACACACACACACTGTCTCTCTCTCTCCTGTGTATCAACCCCCGCAGTACCGCCTTCAAGACCTTCATCAGGTACTGACACACACACACACACACACACACACACACTGTCTCTCTCTCTCCTCTGTGTATCAACCCCCACAGTACCGCCTTCAAGACCTTCATCAGGTACTGACACACACACACACACACACACACACACACACACACACACACACACTGTCTCTCTCTCTCCTGTGTATCAACCCCCGCAGTACCGCCTTCAAGACCTTCATCAGGTACTGACACACACACACACACACACTGTCTCTCTCTCTCCTCTGTGTATCAACCCCCACAGTACCGCCTTCAAGACCTTCATCAGGTACTGACACACACACACACACACACACACACACTGTCTCTCTCTCTCCTGTGTATCAACCCCCGCAGTACCGCCTTCAAGACCTTCATCAGGTACACACACACAGACAGATGAGACCCCCTGCTGTGCAGAGATTCCACCTGGATACAGACGACAAGTGTGTCTTTCCTGAAGGTGCCCCGAAACAACCCTACAGCATTGATGTCACTCATGCCCTGTTGTAAACACACCCTGCACTCCTCCGCATCTTTCCGTACAGAAGGAGTCGAGTACGGGACATTACTTCTCAAGGAGCAGACGTGATGGGAGATTTTCTCACGCCAGCAGCCATATCACCCTGCAGCTCCTAGCTGGCAGCCCCACTGGAGCCCAGCAGTGTGAGCCTGGCCAGTACCTGGAGGGGAGACTCCTGGGAAAGCTGAGGCTGCTGCTGGGAGAGGTGTGAGTGGGGCCAGCAGGGGGCGCTCACCCTGTGGCTCATGTGGGTCCTGATGCCCCAGTATAGTGACGGGGACACTAGACTGTAAACAGGCGCTGTCCTTCGGATGAGACGTAAAACCGAGGTCCCGACTCTCTGTGGTCATTAAAAATCCTGGGGTGTTTCTGGAAAAGAGTCGGGTGTTACCCCTGTGTCCTGACCATATTTCCCATTGGCCCTTACCAATCATGGCCTCCTAATAACCCCCCTCTCTGACCTGTCCTCATCACTCTGCTCTCCTCCCACTGAGAGCTGGTGTGTGGGGAGCGTTCTGGCGCACTGTGTCTGCCGTCGCATCATCCAGGTGGGGCTGCACACTGGGGGTGGTGGAGGGGAGTCCCCATTACCTGTGAAGCGCTTTGAGTGGAGTGTCCAGAAAAGCGCTATATAAGTGTGAGCAATTGTTATTATAATAATTATTATTATTTTAATTCCGCTGACAATATCTTTTGTGACGGGCTTAATGAATACGCTCGCTTGTTCTTACACAGAGCAAGCTGAAGGGTCACCCGCTTGACCAGTCTGAAACAGACGTGAAGGCGTGTGTATAGACTATATCGACATGCAGGGACATGAAAGACGTGCGGAACTAAACTCGTCTTTATTTCCATCGTCTGGTCTTTTTTTCATACACTATAATGGCTTCCGAACACAGTATGTTCATGGCGCCCACGCCCCTGAGGGCCTAAAGCCAATCACAGCAGAGTCCATCCTGCCGCCACGCCCATGGGCGGTGAAACTGCGTCCAATTACAGCAGGATCTCGTCGCAAGCCACGCCCTCCGCACCGCCCACCCCCCCCTCGCCTTATCCTGACGGGCCGTGACGGTGAAGACAAACTATTCAGCAAGTCAAAACTCATCCGGCCAATCATCGGCCAGTATACGGGGCGAAAGGCGGGGTCTGCGAAACATCTCCACCAATCCCACTCATCTGCATGTCTTAGGTCCGGAGGCGGGGCTAGCTGTGCAAATGACCAATCCGTCAGCCCGGATTCCACAACCGGAAAAGCCTGACAGCGCCCCTCCTGCTGCGGATCAGCCAATCAGATCAAAAGAGGTCGCGCAAGGCTGTTGATTGACGTCGAGTTCAGCCAACGGGCGGCGGCCGCTGTAGGTACGATGAAAAGCGATGAACACAATGGACGCTTGTTTATAATATAGTGACAAAGAATGAGACGCGGAGCACGGTGTTCTCATATGACAGGGAAAATAGGAAAATAAAATGTAAACCATGATTTGTGTGTCACTGTCGTGCAGTTCATGTGAGCGTTGACCTTCAGCGTTCATCCCGTAAACACGTCCTATCTGCCGGTGGTTCCAGTGAGTCTGTGTTTTATTTCTGTAAAAGTGAGTGATGTCTTAAAGTCGACTCCGGGACTGCTGTACCGACCGCTGCTCACGACTGGTACGTGTGCAAAGGCGAAGTGTGTCTCCTTCAGTCACTGTGTCTCAGTATTAATCCCTCTCTCTCCCTGTGTCTCCTGTCCTGCTGTGTGTGTTTATTACTGAGGGAGTCTCTGTGATCTCCTCTCTCTCTCACTGTGTCTCCTGTCCCGCTGTGTGTGTTTATTACTGAGGGATTCTCTGTGATCTCCTCTCTCTCTCTCACTGTGTCTCCTGTCCTGCTGTGTGTGTTTATTACTGACGGACTCTCTGTGATCTCCTCTCTCTCTCACTGTGTCTCCTGTCCTGCTGTGTGTGTTTATTACTGAGGGATTCTCTGTGATCTCCTCTCTCTCACTGTGTCTCCTGTCCTGCTGTGTGTGTTTATTACTGAGGGAGTCTCTGTGATCTCCTCTCTCTCTCCCTGTGTCTCCTGTCCTGCTGTGTGTGTTTATTACTGAGGGATTCTCTGTGATCTCCTCTCTCTCACTGTGTCTCCTGTCCTGCTGTGTGTGTTTATCACTGACGGACTCTCTGTGATCTCCTCTCTCTCTCACTGTGTCCCCTGTCCTGCTGTGTGTGTTTATTACTGAGGGACTCTCTGTGATCTCCTCTCTCTCACTGTCTCCTGTCCTGCTGTGTGTGTTTATCACTGAGGGATTCTCTGTGATCTCCTCTCTCTCTCACTGTGTCTCCTGTCCTGCTGTGTGTGTTTATTACTGAGGGATTCTCTATGATCTCCTCTCTCTCACTGTGTCTCCTGTCCTGCTGTGTGTGTTTATTACTGACAGACTCTCTGTGATCTCCTCTCTCTCTCACTGTGTCTCCTGTCCTGCTGTGTGTGTTTATCACTGAGGGATTCTCTGTGATCTCCTCTCTCTCACTGTGTCTCCTGTCCTGCTGTGTGTGTTTATTACTGAGGGATTCTCTGTGATCTCCTCTCTCTCACTGTGTCTCCTGTCCCGCTGTGTGTGTTTATTACTGAGGGATTCTCTGTGATCTCCTCTCTCTCACTGTGTCTCCTGTCCTGTTGTGTGTGTTTATCACTGAGGGAGTCTCTGTGATCTCCTCTCTCTCTCTCCATGTGTCTCCTGTCCTGCTGTGTGTGTTTATTACTGAGGGACTCTCTGTGATCTCCTCTCTCTCTCACTGTGTCTCCTGTCCTGCTGTGTGTGTTTATTACTGAGGGATTCTCTGTGATCTCCTCTCTCTCTCACTGTGTCTCCTGTCCTGCTGTGTGTGTTTATTACTGAGGGAGTCTCTGTGATCTCCTCTCTCTCTCTCACTGTGTCTCCTGTCCTGCTGTGTGTTTATTACTGAGGGATTCTCTGTGATCTCCTCTGTCTCTCTCCCTGTGTCTCCTGTCCTGCTGTGTGTTTATTACAGAGGGACTCTCTGTGATCTCCTCTCTCTCTCACTGTGTCTCCTGTCCTGCTGTGTGTGTTTATTACTGAGGGACTCTCTGTGATCTCCTCTCTCTCTCACCGTGTCTCCTGTCCTGTTTTGTGTGTTTATTACTGAGGGATTCTCTGTGATCTCTCTCTCACTGTGTCTCCTGTCCTGCTGTGTGTTTATTACTGAGGTATTCTCTGTGATCTCCTCTCTCTCACTGTGTCTCCTGTCCTGCTGTGTGTGTTTATTACTGAGGGAGGCACTGTGATCTCCTCTCTCACACTGTGTCTCCTGTCCTGCTGTGTGTTTATCACTGAGGGATTCTCTGTGATCTCCTCTCTCCCTGTGTCTCCTGTCCTGCTGTGTGTGTGTTTATTACTGAGGGACTCTCTGTGATCTCCTCTCTCTCACTGTGTCTCCTGTCCTGTACATTAATGGCCGGTTCTTTGTTTCCAATTTTAGCTTTACACCCATGTCTGCGGAGCCCACAGGAAGTGAGCCGCCGGAAGTACTTCCTGTGACACCTGGGGGTCAGGAGGAGAAGTGCACAGGACTGGCCGGCAGCAAATATGTCAAGCTGAATGTAGGGGGCAGTCTGCACTACACTACCATCCAGACGCTGAGCAAGACGGACAACCTCCTGAAGAGCATGTGTACAGGGTCCACTGAGGCCACCATCGACTCGGAGGGTCAGACCAACTACCTGTCTCTCTCAGTGCAGTGTTAATGTCCTGGAGTGTCCAGTCAGTGTGTGTGTATTAACCCCTCTCTCTCAGTGCAGTGTTAATGTACTGGAGTGTCCAGTCTGTGTGTGTGTATTAACCCCTCTCTCTCTCAGTGCAGTGTTAATGTACTGGAGTGTCCAGTCAGTGTGTCTGTATTAACCCCTCTCTCTCTCAGTGCAGTGTTAATGTACTGGAGTGTCCAGTCAGTGTGTGTATGAACCCCTCTCTCTCTCAGTGCAGTGTTAATGTACTGGAGTGTCCAGTCAGTGTGTCTGTATTAACCCCTCTCTCTCTCAGTGCAGTGTTAATGTACTGGAGTGTCCAGTCAGTGTGTCTGTATTAACCCCTCTCTCTCAGTGCAGTGTTAATGTACTGCAGTGTTCAGTCAGTCTCTCTGTGTGTTACAGGCTGGTTTATAGTGGACCGCAGTGGGCGACACTTTGATTCTGTGCTGAATTTTCTTCGGGATGGCTCGGTACCCCTGCCGGAGACGACCCGTGAACTGGAGGAGATTCTGCTGGAGGCCCGGTTCTACAGAGTCCAGGGGCTCGTTCAGCACTGCCTGACCGCTCTGCAGGTACTGAGTGCACACACAGACACACCCGCTGAGAGACAGAGAGATAGAGGGGTTAATATAGACACCACAAAGCCCTGCTGAGCCAAGAGCTGAGCCCAAAACACAGCCCCCTGAGCCAGCTGGTCCTGAGGCTCACCGACCTGAGCCACACCGACACTAACCAGCCTCAGGACAACACTGCAACAACACAAGACACACAACACTGCCTCACACACGGACACACGAGCTGAGCCCAAAACACAGCCCCCTGAGCCAGCTGGTCCTGAGGCTCACCGACCTGAGCCACACCGACACTAACCAGCCTCAGGACAACACTGCAACAACACAAGACACACAACACTGCCTCACACACGGACACACGAGCTGAGCCCAAAACACAGCCCCCTGAGCCAGCTGGTCCTGAGGCTCACTGACCTGAGCCACACCGACACTAACCAGCCTCAGGACAGCACTGCTAGAGCACCACAACCCAGACTCCACCACATCACAGCACAACACACACAACACACAACCAGCCTCAGGACAGCACTGCTAGAGCACCACAACCCAGACTCCACCACATCACAGCACAACACACAACACACAACCAGCCTCAGGACAGCACTGCTAGAACACCACAACTCAGACTCCACCACATCACAGCACAACACACACAACACACAACCAGCCTCAGGACAGCACTGCTAGAGCACCACAACCCAGACTCAACCAAATCACAACACACAACACACAACCAGCCTCAGGACAGCACTGCTAGAGCACCACAACCCAGACCCAACCACATCACAGCACAACACACACAACACACAACCAGCCTCAGGACAGCACTGCTAGAGCACCACAACCCAGACTCCACCACATCACACACAACACACAACCAGCCTCAGGACAGCACTGCTAGAGCACCACAACTCAGACTCCACCACATCAAAGCACAACACACTCAGTGACACAGCCTGGACACACACACTGGACACAGGCAGACCTGGCTGTCCAGAGAGGACAGGCTCAGTGACCACAGCCTGGACACACACACTGGACACAGGCAGACCTGGCTGTCCAGAGAGGACAGGCTCAGTGACACAGCCTGGACACACACACTGGACACAGGCAGACCTGGCTGCCCAGAGAGGACAGGCTCAGTGACCACAGCCTGGACACACACACTGGACACAGGCAGACCTGGCTGTCCAGAGAGGACAGGCTGTGCTCCCACTGCCAGCGGGGAGAAATAGAGACAGAGGTGCACTTCCTACTGCACTGGGACAGATACTCTGGGATTAGAGAAACAGTCTTCCCTAAACTCAGAACTCTAATCCCAGAGTTCCAACACCTGCCAGAATCACAACGGGTCCCAATCCTACTGGGAGAGGGAGGAGGGAACTCAGTTGAACTGGCAGCCCAGTATGTGATCTCCTGTCCCAGCCTGAGGAACAGACAGTGAGCCCGTCTCTCAATAATAATAATACAGTGTGTGATCTCCTGTCCCAGCCTGAGGAACAGTGAGCCTGTCTCTCAGTAATAATAATACAGTGTGTGATCTCCTGTCCCAGCCTGAGGAACAGACAGTGAGCCTGTCTCTCAATAATAATAATACAGTGTGTGATCTCCTGTCCCAGCCTGAGGAACAGACAGTGAGCCTGTCTCTCAATAATAATAATACAGTGTAAGATCTCCTGTCCCAGCCTGAGGAACAGACAGTGAGCCCGTCTCTCAATAATAATAATACAGTGTGTGATCTCCTGTCCCAGCCTGAGGAACAGTGAGCCTGTCTCTCAATAATAATAATACAGTGTGTGATCTCCTGTCCCAGCCTGAGGAACAGTGAGCCTGTCTCTCAATAATAATAATACAGTGTGATCTCCTGTCCCAGCCTGAGGAACAGACAGTGAGCCTGTCTCTCAATAATAATAATACAGTGTGTGATCTCCTGTCCCAGCCTGAGGAACAGACAGTGAGCCTGTCTCTCAATAATAATAATACAGTGTGTGATCTCCTGTCCCAGCCTGAGGAACAGTGAGCCTGTCTCTCAGTAATAATAATACAGTGTGTGATCTCCTGTCCCAGCCTGAGGAACAGTGAGCCTGTCTCTCAATAATAATAATACAGTGTGATCTCCTGTCCCAGCCTGAGGAACAGACAGTGAGCCTGTCTCTCAATAATAATAATACAGTGTGTGATCTCCTGTCCCAGCCTGAGGAACAGACAGTGAGCCTGTCTCTCAATAATAATAATACAGTGTGTGATCTCCTGTCCCAGCCTGAGGAACAGTGAGCCTGTCTCTCAATAATAATAATACAGTGTGTGATCTCCTGTCCCAGCCTGAGGAACAGACATTGAGCCTGTCTCTCAATAATAATACAGTGTGTGATCTCCTGTCCCAGCCTGAGGAACAGACAGTGAGCCTGTCTCTCAATAATAATAATACAGTGTGTGATCTCCTATCCCAGCCTGAGGAACAGACAGTGAGCCTGTCTCTCAATAATAATAATACAGTGTGATCTCCTGTCCCAGCCTGAGGAACAGACAGTGGGCCTGTCTCTCAATAATAATAATACAGTGTGTGATCTCCTGTCCCAGCCTGAGGAACAGACAGTGAGCCTGTCTCTCAATAATAATAATACAGTGTGTGATCTCCTGTCCCAGCCTGAGGAACAGACAGTGAGCCTGTCTCTCAATAATAATAATACAGTGTGTGATCTCCTGTCCCAGCCTGAGGAACAGACAGTGAGCCTGTCTCTCAATAATAATAGTACAGTGTGTGATCTCCTGTCCCAGCCTGAGGAACAGACAGTGAGCCCGTCTCTCAATAATAATAATACAGTGTGTGATCTCCTGTCCCAGCCTGAGGAACAGACAGTGAGCCTGTCTCTCAATAATAATAATACAGTGTGTGATCTCCTGTCCCAGCCTGAGGAACAGTGAACCTGTCTCTCAGTAATAATAATACAGTGTGTGATCTCCTGTCCCAGCCTGAGGAACAGACAGTGAGCCTGTCTCTCAATAATAATAATACAGTGTGTGATCTCCTGTCCCAGCCCGAGGAACAGACAGTGAGCCTGTCTCTCAATAATAATAATACAGTGTGTGATCTCCTGTCCCAGCCCGAGGAACAGACAGTGAGCCTGTCTCTCAATAATAATACAGTGTGTGATCTCCTGTCCCAGCCCGAGGAACAGACAGTGAGCCTGTCTCTCAATAATAATAATACAGTGTGTGATCTCCTGTCCCAGCCTGAGGAACAGTGAGCCTGTCTCTCAATAATAATAATACAGTGTGTGATCTCCTGTCCCAGCCTGAGGAACAGACAGTGAATCTGTCTCTCAATAATAATAATACAGTGTGTGATCTCCTGTCCCAGCCCGAGGAACAGACAGTGAGCCTGTCTCTCAATAATAATAATACAGTGTGTGATCTCCTGTCCCAGCCTGAGGAACAGACAGTGAATCTGTCTCTCAATAATAATAATACAGTGTGTGATCTCCTGTCCCAGCCCGAGGAACAGACAGTGAGCCTGTCTCTCAATAATAATAATACAGTGTGTGATCTCCTGTCCCAGCCTGAGGAACAGACAGTGAGCCTGTCTCTCAATAATAATAATACAGTGTGTGATCTCCTGTCCCAGCCTGAGGAACAGACAGTGAGCCTGTCTCTCAATAATAATAATACAGTGTGTGATCTCCTGTCCCAGCCTGAGGAACAGACAGTGAATCTGTCTCTCAATAATAATAATACAGTGTGTGATCTCCTGTCCCAGCCTGAGGAACAGACAGTGAATCTGTCTCTCAATAATAATAATATAGTGTGTGATCTCCTGTCCCAGCCTGAGGAACAGTGAGCCTGTCTCTCAATAATAATAATACAGTGTGTGATCTCCTGTCCCAGCCTGAGGAACAGACAGTGAGCCCGTCTCTCAATAATAATAATACAGTGTGTGATCTCCTGTCCCAGCCTGAGGAACAGACAGTGAGCCTGTCTCTCAATAATAATAATACAGTGTGTGATCTCCTGTCCCAGCCTGAGGAACATTAGTCTATCTCTCAATAATGCTCCATATGTCTATATGTAAGTATCTTATGATGGTGGCTTTATTGTAAATGTCGGTTTTGTTTATGTCAGGTGTATTTGTTTTGCTGTGGCAGCACTGATTGTATTAATTGTTCATGCCAGTAAGGCACCTTGAATTGGATTGAGAGGGGTCTCCAGGAGAGGACTGGGGGGGACTGACTGGTGTCCTGCTCTGTGTCTTCAGAAGCAGAGGGAGAGACATGAGGGTTTGTGCCGAATCCCCATGATCACGTCTCAGAAGGAGGAGCAGAGAATGATCTCGTGGAGGAAGGTGAGCAGACGCCCCAGTCCGTCCTGCTTAGAGCTGCAGGACTACGGCTCCCACAGTGCTCTGCTTGGAAGCGCCTGTGGATTGCATCCTGGGAAGTGTAGTTCTTCTCTTTGGTTTCGGCCCTTTCGTGCATTTTCCTCCCTGTCCTACTTGAAGCTGCAGGGCTACAGTTCCCACAGGCGTCCCCGTGGCACCACCCATGTTCTGAATCTTGGGAAGTGTAGTTCTTCCCTTTGTGTTCGGTAATTCGTGAATTATGCTGCGTGTCTTCCATGGAGCAGCAGGACAGCACCTCCAACGGGTCTGCCCCGGGCACCACCCTTGGAGGCGATGCTGGGGCGTGTAGTTCTGTGTCCTCCTCCAAGACTCCAGCTCCCACAGGCCTCCCCTGGGTTGTGTGTGTGGAGGGGGGATTCTGGGAAATGTAGTTCCTCCCTTGGGATTCAGCCATTTTTGACTCAGACCTGATGTGCCCTTTTCTTTTCAGCCTGTGGTGAAGCTCCAGCACAACAGAGGGAACAACAAGTACTCCTACACCAGGTAATGGCCTACCGCCCCCCCCCCCCCGTCTCCGCGGTTGCCGCGGCAGCGCCATGGCCCCGCCCAGTGGTGACGTCCCCTTGCCTGTCTCTCCCAGCAACTCGGACGACAACCTGCTGAAGAACATCGAGCTGTTCGACAAGCTGGGCCTGCGCTTCAACGGGCGCGTGCTCTTCACGAAGGACGTGCTGGGGGACGAGATCTGCTGCTGGTCCTTCTACGGCGACGGGCGCAAGATCGCCGAGGTCTGCTGCACCTCCATCGTCTACGCCACCGAGAAGAAGCAGACCAAGGTGCGAGTCTGTGTGAACCCCCCTCTCTCTCAGTGTGTGTGTATTAACCCCTCTCTCTCTCTCAGTGCAGTGTTCATGTACTGGAGTGTCCAGTCAGTGTGTGTATGAACCCCTCTCTCTCTCAGTGCAGTGTTAATGTACTGGAGTGTCCAGTCAGTGTGTCTGTATTAACCCCTCTCTCTCTCTCAGTGCAGTGTTAATGTACTGGAGTGTCCAGTCAGTGTGTGTGTATTAACCCCTCTCTCTCTCAGTGCAGTGTTCATGTACTGGAGTGTCCAGTCAGTGTGTCTGTATTAACCTCTCTCTCTCAGTGCAGTGTTAATGTACTGGAGTGTCCAGTCAGTGTGTGTGTATTAACCCCTCTCTCTCTCAGTGCAGTGTTGATGTCCTGGAGTGTCCAGTCAGTGTGTCTGTATTAACCCCTCTCTCTCTCAGTGCAGTGTTAATGTACTGGAGTGTCCAGTCAGTGTGTCTGTATTAACCCCTCTCTCTCTCAGTGCAGTGTTAATGTACTGGAGTGTCCAGTCTGTGTGTGTGTATTAACCCCTCTCTCTCTCAGTGCAGTGTTAATGTACTGGAGTGTCCAGTCAGTGTGTGTGTATTAACCCCTCTCTCTCTCAGTGCAGTGTTGATGTCCTGGAGTGTCCAGTCAGTGTGTCTGTATTAACCCCTCTCTCTCTCAGTGCAGTGTTAATGTACTGGAGTGTCCAGTCAGTGTGTCTGTATTAACCCCTCTCTCTCTCTCAGTGCAGTGTTAATGTACTGGAGTGTCCAGTCTGTGTGTGTGTATTAACCCCTCTCTCTCTCAGTGCAGTGTTAATGTACTGGAGTGTCCAGTCAGTGTGTGTGTATTAACCCCTCTCTCTCTCAGTGCAGTGTTAATGTACTGGAGTGTCCAGTGTGTCTGTATTAACCCCTCTCTTTCTCAGTGCAGTGTTCATGTACTGGAGTGTCCAGTCAGTGTGTCTGTATTAACCCCTCTCTCTCTCAGTGCAGTGTTAATGTACTGGAGTGTCCAGTCAGTGTGTCTGTATGAACCCCTCTCTCTCAGTGCAGTGTTAATGTACTGGAGTGTCCAGTCAGTGTGTGTGTATTAACCCCTCTCTCTCTCAGTGCAGTGTTAATGTACTGGAGTGTCCAGTCAGTGTGTCTGTATGAACCCCTCTCTCTCAGTGCAGTGTTAATGTACTGGAGTGTCCAGTCAGTGTGTGTGTATGAACCCCTCTCTCTCTCAGTGCAGTGTTAATGTACTGGAGTGTCCAGTCAGTGTGTGTGTATTAACCCCCCTCTCTCTCTCTCAGTGCAGTGTTAATGTACTGGAGTGTCCAGTCAGTGTGTGTGTACAGTATGAACCTCTCTCTCTCAGTGCAGTGTTAATGTACTGGAGTGTCCAGTCAGTGTGTGTATTAACCCCTCTCTCTCTCAGTGCAGTGTTAATGTACTGGAGTGTCCAGTCAGTGTGTCTGTATTAACCCCTCTCTCTCTCAGTGCAGTGTTAATGTACTGGAGTGTCCAGTCAGTGTGTCTGTATTAACTCCTCTCTCTCTCTCTCAGGTGGAGTTCCCAGAGGCTCGTATTTTCGAGGAGACTCTCAACATCCTCATCTACGAGAAGGGATCAGGGGGTGTGGCTTCCTCCATCCTGGACACTGGGGGTGTGGCCTTGTCGCCCGGAAGCCTCCACTCAGAGGAGGAGGGGGGCGGGGCCGGGGGCGGGGACAGGAGGGTGAGGCGGATTCACGTGCGCAGACACATCACGCACGATGAGAGAGGTCACGGGCAGCAGACTGTGTACAAGGACTGATCCCGGGGGAGGGCTTAGGGGTCAGAGGTCACGGGCAGCAGACTGTGTACAAGGACTGATCCCGGGGGAGGGGTTAGGGGTCAGAGGTCACGGGCAGCAGACTGTGTACAAGGACTGATCCCGGGGGAGGGCTTAGGGGTCAGAGGTCACGGGCAGCAGACTGTGTACAAGGACTGATCCCGGGGGAGGGGTTAGGGGTCAGAGGTCACGGGCAGCAGACTGTGTACAAGGACTGATCCCGGGGGAGGGGTTAGGGGTCAGAGGTCACGGGCAGCAGACTGTGTACAAGGACTGATCCCGGGGGAGGGGTTAGGGGTCAGAGGTCACGGGCAGCAGACTGTGTACAAGGACTGATCCCGGGGGAGGGCTTAGGGGTCAGAGGTCACGGGCAGCAGACTGTGTACAAGGACTGATCCCGGGGGAGGGGTTAGGGGTCAGAGGTCACGGGCAGCAGACTGTGTACAAGGACTGATCCCGGGGGAGGGCTTAGGGGTCAGAGGTCACGGGCAGCAGACTGTGTACAAGGACTGATCCCGGGGGAGGGGTTAGGGGTCAGAGGTCACGGGCAGCAGACTGTGTACAAGGACTGATCCCGGGGGAGGGGTTAGGGGTCAGAGGTCACGGGCAGCAGACTGTGTACAAGGACTGATCCCGGGGGAGGGGTTAGGGGTCAGAGGTCACGGGCAGCAGACTGTGTACAAAGACTGATCCTGGGGGAGGGGGGGGAAGGGTCAGAGGTCACGGGCAGCAGACTGTGTACCAGGACTGATCCCGGGGGGCAGGCAGCGATCAGGGGTACAGGGGTACAGGGGGTGGAGAGAGGAGGGATGATTAGAAAGCTGGAGTTTATCCTTCAAACCACAGTGAGGGACTCATCTTAATAATTCACTTTAGTGTTCAGCATAATTCAGCTTTTTGGTATTAAGTTATTTATATGATGATAATTCAGTTTTTGTATTTATTTATTTGAGTTTTTCCTTGAAATGTTTTTTTTAAGCACAAGTTGAAGCTACTCTTCTTTTTTCCATCAGCTCTCAGTGATAAACACACACAGCAGGACAGGAGACACAGAGAGAGAGGAGATCACAGAGACTCCCTCAGTAATAAACACACACAGCAGGACAGGAGACACAGTGAGAGAGAGGAGATCACAGAGACTCCCTCAGTAATACACACACAGCAGGACAGGAGACAGTGAGAGAGAGGAGATCACAGAGACTCCCTCAGTGATAAACACACACAACAGGACAGGAGACACAGAGAGAGAGAGGAGATCACAGAGACTCCCTCAGTAATAAACACACACTCAGGACAGGAGACACAGTGAGAGAGGAGATCACAGAGACTCCCTCAGTAATAAACATACACAGCAGGACAGGAGACACAGTGAGAGAGAGAGAGAGGAGATCACAGAGACTCCCTCAGTAATAAACACACACTCAGGACAGGAGACACAGTGAGAGAGGAGATCACAGAGACTCCCTCAGTAATAAACACACAGCAGGACAGGAGACAGTGAGAGAGAGGAGATCACAGAGACTCCCTCAGTGATAAACACACACAGCAGGACAGGAGACACAGTGAGAGAGAGGAGATCACAGAGAGTCCGTCAGTAATAAACACACACAGCAGGACAGGAGACACAGTGAGAGAGAGGAGATCACAGAGACTCCCTCAGTAATACACACACAGCAGGACAGGAGACACAGTGAGAGAGAGAGGCGAACACAGAGAGTCCGTCAGTGATAAACACACACAACAGGACAGGAGACACAGTGAGAGAGAGGAGATCACAGAGACTCCCTCAGTAATACACACACAGCAGGACAGGAGACACAGTGAGAGAGAGAGGCGATCACAGGGCAGGAGACACGGAGAGAGAGGAGAGGATACAGGAGTCTGTTCTGTTTCTGACAGTGGATGTTCAGCTGTAGCTGCAGGTTTTGCACTGTGATCAGAGTTGCTCCTTGAATGTGGTTTGTATTTATTGTAAATGTGTTTCTGCTCTCGAAAGCTCATGGTTCTGACCCGGTCTCTCGTACCCTGTGCCGGTACGTCTGTGGTTCTGGCCCGGTCTGTGGCACTGACCGCTGGACACTGACTCACCACAGGCACTGACCACTGGACACTGACCAGCACAGGGACTGACCACTGTACACTGACTCACCACAGGCACTGACCACTGGACACTGACTCACCACAGGCACTGACCGCTGGACACTGACCAGCACAGGGACTGACCACTGGACACTGACTCACTACAGGCACTGGCCGCTGGACACTGACCAGCACAGGCACTGACCGCTGGACACTGACCAGCACAGGGACTGACCAGCAGACACTGCCAAGCATATCAAGTGCCAACAGAATGACCACGAGCCGGGCTGATGTGTCCTGAGGTGAGGGGGAGTCTGTGAGTCTGAATAAAACCTCATTATTTCTGTCCAGACCTGGTCTGTCCTTCCGAGTGAGTGAGACAGACATCAACACAGAGCCTGAGAGAGTCAGGGCCTGACCAGTCACACACACACACCAGCCCCACTGAGCACGTCTGGGATCAACTCGCCCATCCCTGTACAACACAGAGCCTGAGAGAGTCAGGGCCTGACCAGTCTCACACACACCAGCCCCACTGAGCACGTCTGGGATCAACTCGCCCATCCCTGTACAACACAGAGCCTGAGAGAGTCAGGGCCTGACCAGTCACACACACACACCAGCCCCACTGAGCACGTCTGGGATCAACTCGCCCATCCCTGTACAACACAGAGCCTGAGAGAGTCAGGGCCTGACCAGTCACACACACACCAGCCCCACTGAGCACGTCTGGGATCAACTCGCCCATCCCTGTACAACACAGAGCCTGAGAGAGTCAGGGCCTGACCAGTCACACACACACACCAGCCCCACTGAGCACGTCTGGGATCAACTCGCCCATCCCTGTACAACACAGAGCCTGAGAGAGTCAGGGCCTGACCAGTCACACACACACACCAGCCCCACTGAGCACGTCTGGGATCAACTCGCCCATCCCTGTACAACACAGAGCCTGAGAGAGTCAGGGCCTGACCAGTCACACACACACACCAGCCCCACTGAGCACGTCTGGGATCAACTCGCCCATCCCTGTACAACACAGAGCCTGAGAGAGTCAGGGCCTGACCAGTCACACACACACACCAGCCCCACTGAGCACGTCTGGGATCAACTCGCCCATCCCTGTACAACACAGAGCCTGAGAGAGTCAGGGCCTGACCAGTCACACACACACCAGCCCCACTGAGCACGTCTGGGATCAACTCGCCCATCCCTGTACAACACAGAGCCTGAGAGAGTCAGGGCCTGACCAGTCACACACACACACCAGCCCCACTGAGCACGTCTGGGATCAACTCGCCCATCCCTGTACAACACAGAGCCTGAGAGAGTCAGGGCCTGACCAGTCACACACACACACACCAGCCCCACTGAGCACGTCTGGGATCAACTCGCCCATCCCTGTACAACACAGAACCTGAGAGAGTCAGGGCCTGACCAGTGACACACACACACCAGCCCCACTGAGCACGTCTGGGATCAACTCGCCCATCCCTGTACAACACAGAGCCTGAGAGAGTCAGGGCCTGACCAGTCACACACACACACCAGCCCCACTGAGCACGTCTGGGATCAACTCGCCCATCCCTGTACAACACAGAGCCTGAGAGAGTCAGGGCCTGACCAGTCACACACACACACCAGCCCCACTGAGCACGTCTGGGATCAACTCGCCCATCCCTGTACAACACAGAGCCTGAGAGAGTCAGGGCCTGACCAGTCACACACACACACACACACCAGCCCCACTGAGCACGCATGGGATCAACTCGCCCATCCCTGTACAACACAGAGCCTGAGAGAGTCAGGGCCTGACCAGTCCCACACACACACCAGCCCCACTGAGCACGTCTGGGATCAACTCGCCCATCCGTGTACAAGAAGTGAGACGTAAAACCGGGGTCCTGACTCTCTGTGGTCATGAACAATCCCGGGGTGTCTCTATAAAAGAGTCGGGGTGTTACCCCGGTGTCCCCCTGGTCTTGACCAGTCCTGGCCTCCTAGTAACCCCTGATGACCTCTGACCTGTCCTCATCGCTCTGAGAGCTGCTGTGGGTGAGCGCACTGGAGCATCATCCAGGTGGGGGTACACACTGCTGCTGGAGGGGATCCCCAATTCCTCCAAAGCACTATATCCGTGTAAGGTTAATTAATTACCATCAAAATATCACTCTGTGACCGATCTGCAGAATTCACTTCAAGGTGCTTTATTGGCATGACCCCTGAGTACAATCAGTGTTGCCAAAGCAAAACAAATACAATTAACTGAAACATCTTCAGACATTTATAATACAGACAGATCATAAGATATTTCTATTTAAACATATGGAGCATTACTGAGAGACAGGCTCACTGTCTGTCCCTCAGGCTGGGACAGGAGATCACACACTGTATTATTATTATTGAGAGACAGGCTCACTGTCTGTTCCTCAGGCTGGGACAGGAGATCACACACTGTATTATTATTATTGAGAGACAAGCTCACTGTCTGTTCCTCAGGCTGGGACAGGAGATCACACACTGTATTATTATTATTGAGAGACGGGCTCACTGTCTGTTCCTCAGGCTGGGACAGGAGATCACACACTGTATTATTATTACTGAGAGACAGGCTCACTGTCTGTTCCTCAGGCTGGGACAGGAGATCACACACTGTATTATTATTATTGAGAGTCAGGCTCACTGTCTGTTCCTCAGGCTGGGACAGGAGATCACACACTGTATTATTATTATTGAGAGACAGGCTCACTGTCTGTTCCTCAGGCTGGGACAGGAGATCACACACTGTATTATTATTATTGAGAGACGGGCTCACTGTCTGTTCCTCAGGCTGGGACAGATCACACACTGTATTATTATTATTGAGAGACAGGCTCACTGTCTGTTCCTCAGGCTGGGACAGGAGATCACACACTGTATTATTATTATCGAGAGACAGGCTCACTGTCTGTTCCTCAGGCTGGGACAGGAGATCACACACTGTATTATGATTATTGAGAGACAGGCTCGCTGTCTGTTCCTCAGGCTGGGACAGATCACACACTGTATTATTATTATTGAGAGACAGGCTCACTGTCTGTTCCTCAGGCTGGGACAGGAGATCACACACTGTATTATTATTATTGAGAGACAGGCTCACTGTCTGTTCCTCAGGCTGGGACAGGAGATCACACACTGTATTATTATTATTGGGAGACAGGCTCACTGTTCCTCATGCTGGGACAGGAGATCACACACTGTATTATTATTATTGAGAGACAGACTCACTGTCTGTTCCTCAGGCTGGGACAGGAGATCACACACTGTATTATTATTATTGAGAGACAGGCTCACTGTCTGTTCCTCAGACTGGGACAGGAGATCACACACTGTATTATTATTACTGAGAGACAGGCTCACTGTCTGTTCCTCAGGCTGGGACAGGAGATCACACACTGTATTATTATTATTGAGAGACAGGCTCACTGTCTGTTCCTCAGGCTGGGACAGGAGATCACACACTGTAGTATTATTATTGAGAGACAGGCTCACTGTCTGTTCCTCAGGCTGGGATGGGAGATCACACACTGTATTATTATTATTGAGAGACAGGCTCACTGTCTGTTCCTCAGGCTGGGACAGGAGATCACACACTGTATTATTATTATTGGGAGACAGGCTCACTGTTCCTCATGCTGGGACAGGAGATCACACACTGTATTATTATTATTGAGAGACAGGCTCACTGTCTGTTCCTCAGACTGGGACAGGAGATCACACACTGTATTATTATTATTGAGAGACAGGCTCACTGTCTGTTCCTCAGGCTGGGACAGGAGATCACACACTATTATTATTATTGAGAGACAGGCTCACTGTCTGTTCCTCAGGCTGGGACAGGAGATCACACACTGTATTATTATTATTGAGAGACAGGCTCACTGTCTGTTCCTCAGGCTGGGACAGGAGATCACACACTGTATTATTATTATTGAGAGACGGGCTCACTGTCTGTTCCTCAGGCTGGGACAGGAGATCACACACTGTATTATTATTATTGAGAGACAAGCTCACTGTCTGTTCCTCAGGCTG
This sequence comes from Atractosteus spatula, assembly GCF_055471065.1. NCBI lineage: Eukaryota > Metazoa > Chordata > Actinopteri > Semionotiformes > Lepisosteidae > Atractosteus > Atractosteus spatula. Next base: position 11,143,881 of record NC_142710.1, on the reverse strand, counting down.
GGACAGGAGATCACACACTGTATTATTATTATTGAGAGACGGGCTCACTGTCTGTTCCTCAGGCTGGGACAGGAGATCACACACTGTATTATTATTACTGAGAGACAGGCTCACTGTCTGTTCCTCAGGCTGGGACAGGAGATCACACACTGTATTATTATTATTGAGAGACAAGCTCACTGTCTGTTCCTCAGGCTGGGACAGGAGATCACACACTGTATTATTATTATTGAGAGACGGGCTCACTGTCTGTTCCTCAGGCTGGGACAGGAGATCACACACTGTATTATTATTATTGAGAGTCAGGCTCACTGTCTGTTCCTCAGGCTGGGACAGGAGATCACACACTGTATTATGATTATTGAGAGACAGGCTCGCTGTCTGTTCCTCAGGCTGGGACAGATCACACACTGTATTATTATTATTGAGAGACAGGCTCACTGTCTGTTCCTCAGGCTGGGACAGGAGATCACACACTGTATTATTATTATTGAGAGACAGGCTCACTGTCTGTTCCTCAGGCTGGGACAGGAGATCACACACTGTATTATTATTATTGGGAGACAGGCTCACTGTTCCTCATGCTGGGACAGGAGATCACACACTGTATTATTATTATTGAGAGACAGACTCACTGTCTGTTCCTCAGGCTGGGACAGGAGATCACACACTGTATTATTATTATTGAGAGACAGGCTCACTGTCTGTTCCTCAGACTGGGACAGGAGATCACACACTGTATTATTATTACTGAGAGACAGGCTCACTGTCTGTTCCTCAGGCTGGGACAGGAGATCACACACTGTATTATTATTATTGAGAGACAGGCTCACTGTCTGTTCCTCAGGCTGGGACAGGAGATCACACACTGTAGTATTATTATTGAGAGACAGGCTCACTGTCTGTTCCTCAGGCTGGGATGGGAGATCACACACTGTATTATTATTATTGAGAGACAGGCTCACTGTCTGTTCCTCAGGCTGGGACAGGAGATCACACACTGTATTATTATTATTGGGAGACAGGCTCACTGTTCCTCATGCTGGGACAGGAGATCACACACTGTATTATTATTATTGAGAGACAGGCTCACTGTCTGTTCCTCAGACTGGGACAGGAGATCACACACTGTATTATTATTATTGAGAGACAGGCTCACTGTCTGTTCCTCAGGCTGGGACAGGAGATCACACACTATTATTATTATTGAGAGACAGGCTCACTGTCTGTTCCTCAGGCTGGGACAGGAGATCACACACTGTATTATTATTATTGAGAGACAGGCTCACTGTCTGTTCCTCAGGCTGGGACAGGAGATCACACACTGTATTATTATTATTGAGAGACGGGCTCACTGTCTGTTCCTCAGGCTGGGACAGGAGATCACACACTGTATTATTATTATTGAGAGACAAGCTCACTGTCTGTTCCTCAGGCTGGGACAGGAGATCACACACTGTATTATTATTATTGAGAGACGGGCTCACTGTCTGTTCCTCAGGCTGGGACAGGAGATCACACACTGTATTATTATTACTGAGAGACAGGCTCACTGTCTGTTCCTCAGGCTGGGACAGGAGATCACACACTGTATTATTATTATTGAGAGACAAGCTCACTGTCTGTTCCTCAGGCTGGGACAGGAGATCACACACTGTATTATTATTATTGAGAGACGGGCTCACTGTCTGTTCCTCAGGCTGGGACAGGAGATCACACACTGTATTATTATTACTGAGAGACAGGCTCACTGTCTGTTCCTCAGGCTGGGACAGGAGATCACACACTGTATTATTATTATTGAGAGTCAGGCTCACTGTCTGTTCCTCAGGCTGGGACAGGAGATCACACACTGTATTATTATTATTGAGAGACAGGCTCACTGTCTGTTCCTCAGGCTGGGACAGGAGATCACACACTGTATTATTGTTATTGAGAGACGGGCTCACTGTCTGTTCCTCAGGCTGGGACAGATCACACACTGTATTATTATTATTGAGAGACAGGCTCACTGTCTGTTCCTCAGGCTGGGACAGGAGATCACACACTGTATTATTATTATCGAGAGACAGGCTCACTGTCTGTTCCTCAGGCTGGGACAGGAGATCACACACTGTATTATTATTATTGGGAGACAGGCTCACTGTTCCTCATGCTGGGACAGGAGATCACACACTGTATTATTATTATTGAGAGACAGGCTCACTGTCTGTTCCTCAGACTGGGACAGGAGATCACACACTGTATTATTATTATTGAGAGACAGGCTCACTGTCTGTTCCTCAGGCTGGGACAGGAGATCACACACTGTATTATTATTACTGAGAGACAGGCTCACTGTCTGTTCCTCAGGCTGGGACAGGAGATCACACACTGTATTATTATTATTGAGAGACAGGCTCACTGTCTGTTCCTCAGGCTGGGACAGGAGATCACACACTGTAGTATTATTATTGAGAGACAGGCTCACTGTCTGTTCCTCAGGCTGGGATGGGAGATCACACACTGTATTATTATTATTGAGAGACAGGCTCACTGTCTGTTCCTCAGGCTGGGACAGGAGATCACACACTGTATTATTATTATTGGGAGACAGGCTCACTGTTCCTCAGGCTGGGACAGGAGATCACACACTGTATTATTATTATTGAGAGACAGGCTCACTGTCTGTTCCTCAGACTGGGACAGGAGATCACACACTGTATTATTATTATTGAGAGACAAGCTCACTGTCTGTTCCTCAGGCTGGGACAGGAGATCACACACTGTATTATTATTATTGAGAGACAAGCTCACTGTCTGTTCCTCAGGCTGGGACAGGAGATCACACACTGTATTATTATTATTGAGAGACGGGCTCACTGTCTGTTCCTCAGGCTGGGACAGGAGATCACACACTGTATTATTATTACTGAGAGACAGGCTCACTGTCTGTTCCTCAGGCTGGGACAGGAGATCACACACTGTATTATTATTATTGAGAGACAAGCTCACTGTCTGTTCCTCAGGCTGGGACAGGAGATCACACACTGTATTATTATTATTGAGAGACGGGCTCACTGTCTGTTCCTCAGGCTGGGACAGGAGATCACACACTGTATTATTATTACTGAGAGACAGGCTCACTGTCTGTTCCTCAGGCTGGGACAGGAGATCACACACTGTATTATTATTATTGAGAGTCAGGCTCACTGTCTGTTCCTCAGGCTGGGACAGGAGATCACACACTGTATTATTATTATTGAGAGACAGGCTCACTGTCTGTTCCTCAGGCTGGGACAGGAGATCACACACTGTATTATTATTATTGAGAGACGGGCTCACTGTCTGTTCCTCAGGCTGGGACAGATCACACACTGTATTATTATTATTGAGAGACAGGCTCACTGTCTGTTCCTCAGGCTGGGACAGGAGATCACACACTGTATTATTATTATCGAGAGACAGGCTCACTGTCTGTTCCTCAGGCTGGGACAGGAGATCACACACTGTATTATTATTATTGGGAGACAGGCTCACTGTTCCTCATGCTGGGACAGGAGATCACACACTGTATTATTATTATTGAGAGACAGGCTCACTGTCTGTTCCTCAGACTGGGACAGGAGATCACACACTGTATTATTATTATTGAGAGACAGGCTCACTGTCTGTTCCTCAGGCTGGGACAGGAGATCACACACTGTATTATTATTACTGAGAGACAGGCTCACTGTCTGTTCCTCAGGCTGGGACAGGAGATCACACACTGTATTATTATTATTGAGAGACAGGCTCACTGTCTGTTCCTCAGGCTGGGACAGGAGATCACACACTGTAGTATTATTATTGAGAGACAGGCTCACTGTCTGTTCCTCAGGCTGGGATGGGAGATCACACACTGTATTATTATTATTGAGAGACAGGCTCACTGTCTGTTCCTCAGGCTGGGACAGGAGATCACACACTGTATTATTATTATTGGGAGACAGGCTCACTGTTCCTCAGGCTGGGACAGGAGATCACACACTGTATTATTATTATTGAGAGACAGGCTCACTGTCTGTTCCTCAGACTGGGACAGGAGATCACACACTGTATTATTATTATTGAGAGACAGGCTCACTGTCTGTTCCTCAGGCTGGGACAGGAGATCACACACTGTATTATTATTATTGAGAGACAGGCCCACTGTCTGTTCCTCAGGCTGGGACAGGAGATCACACACTGTATTATTATTATTGAGAGACAGGCTCACTGTCTGTTCCTCAGGCTGGGACAGGAGATCACACACTGTATTATTATTATTGAGAGACAGGCTCACTGTCTGTTCCTCAGGCTGGGACAGGAGATCACACACTGTATTATTATTATTGAGAGACGGGCTCACTGTCTGTTCCTCAGGCTGGGACAGGAGATCACACACTATTATTATTATTGAGAGACAGGCTCACTGTCTGTTCCTCAGGCTGGGACAGGAGATCACACACTGTATTATTATTGAGAGACAGGCTCACTGTCTGTTCCTCAGGCTGGGACAGGAGATCACACACTGTATTATTATTATTGAGAGACGGGCTCACTGTCTGTTCCTCAGGCTGGGACAGGAGATCACACACTGTATTATTATTATTGAGAGACAGGCTCACTGTCTGTTCCTCAGGCTGGGACAGGAGATCACACACTGTATTATTATTACTGAGAGACAGGCTCACTGTTCCTCAGGCTGGGACAGGAGATCACACACTGTATTATTATTATTGAGAGACAGGCTCACTGTCTGTTCCTCAGGCTGGGACAGGAGATCACACACTGTATTATTATTATTGAGAGACAGGCTCACTGTCTGTTCCTCAGGCTGGGACAGGAGATCACACACTATTATTATTATTGAGAGACAGGCTCACTGTCTGTTCCTCAGGCTGGGACAGGAGATCACACACTGTATTATTATTATTGAGAGACAGGCTCACTGTCTGTTCCTCAGGCTGGGACAGGAGATCACACACTGTATTATTATTACTGAGAGACAGGCTCACTGTCTGTTCCTTAGGCTGGGACAGGAGATCACACACTGTATTATTATTATTGAGAGACAGGCTCACTGTCTGTTCCTCAGGCTGGACAGGAGATCACACACTGTATTATTATTATTGAGAGACAGGCTCACTGTCTGTTCCTCGGGCTGGGACAGGAGATCACACACTGTATTATTATTATTGAGAGACAGGCTCACTGTCTGTTCCTCAGGCTGGGACAGGAGATCACACACTGTATTATTATTATTGAGAGACAGGCTCACTGTCTGTTCCTCAGGCTGGGACAGGAGATCACACACTGTATTATTATTATTGAGAGACAGGCTCACTGTCTGTTCCTCAGGCTGGGACAGGAGATCACACACTGTATTATTATTATTGAGAGACGGGCTCACTGTCTGTTCCTCAGGCTGGGACAGGAGATCACACACTGTATTATTATTATTGAGAGACAGGCTCACTGTCTGTTCCTCAGGCTGGGACAGGAGATCACACACTGTATTATTATTATTGAGAGACAGGCTCACTGTCTGTTCCTCAGGCTGGGACAGGAGATCACACACTGTATTATTATTACTGAGAGACAGGCTCACTGTCTGTTCCTCAGGCTGGGACAGGAGATCACACACTGTATTATTATTATTGAGAGACAGGCTCACTGTCTGTTCCTCAGACTGGGACAGGAGATCACACACTGTATTATTATTATTGAGAGACAGGCTCACTGTCTGTTCCTCAGGCTGGGACAGGAGATCACACACTATTATTATTATTGAGAGACAGGCTCACTGTCTGTTCCTCAGGCTGGGACAGGAGATCACACACTGTATTATTATTATTGAGAGACAGGCTCACTGTCTGTTCCTCAGGCTGGGACAGGAGATCACACACTGTATTATTATTATTGAGAGACGGGCTCACTGTCTGTTCCTCAGGCTGGGACAGGAGATCACACACTGTATTATTATTATTGAGAGACAAGCTCACTGTCTGTTCCTCAGGCTGGGACAGGAGATCACACACTGTATTATTATTATTGAGAGACGGGCTCACTGTCTGTTCCTCAGGCTGGGACAGGAGATCACACACTGTATTATTATTACTGAGAGACAGGCTCACTGTCTGTTCCTCAGGCTGGGACAGGAGATCACACACTGTATTATTATTATTGAGAGTCAGGCTCACTGTCTGTTCCTCAGGCTGGGACAGGAGATCACACACTGTATTATTATTATTGAGAGACAGGCTCACTGTCTGTTCCTCAGGCTGGGACAGGAGATCACACACTGTATTATTATTATTGAGAGACGGGCTCACTGTCTGTTCCTCAGGCTGGGACAGATCACACACTGTATTATTATTATTGAGAGACAGGCTCACTGTCTGTTCCTCAGGCTGGGACAGGAGATCACACACTGTATTATTATTATCGAGAGACAGGCTCACTGTCTGTTCCTCAGGCTGGGACAGGAGATCACACACTGTATTATTATTATTGGGAGACAGGCTCACTGTTCCTCATGCTGGGACAGGAGATCACACACTGTATTATTATTATTGAGAGACAGGCTCACTGTCTGTTCCTCAGACTGGGACAGGAGATCACACACTGTATTATTATTATTGAGAGACAGGCTCACTGTCTGTTCCTCAGGCTGGGACAGGAGATCACACACTGTATTATTATTACTGAGAGACAGGCTCACTGTCTGTTCCTCAGGCTGGGACAGGAGATCACACACTGTAGTATTATTATTGAGAGACAGGCTCACTGTCTGTTCCTCAGGCTGGGATGGGAGATCACACACTGTATTATTATTATTGAGAGACAGGCTCACTGTCTGTTCCTCAGGCTGGGACAGGAGATCACACACTGTATTATTATTATTGGGAGACAGGCTCACTGTTCCTCAGGCTGGGACAGGAGATCACACACTGTATTATTATTATTGAGAGACAGGCTCACTGTCTGTTCCTCAGGCTGGGACAGGAGATCACACACTGTATTATTATTATTGGGAGACAGGCTCACTGTTCCTCAGGCTGGGACAGGAGATCACACACTGTATTATTATTATTGAGAGACAGGCTCACTGTCTGTTCCTCAGACTGGGACAGGAGATCACACACTGTATTATTATTATTGAGAGACAGGCTCACTGTCTGTTCCTCAGGCTGGGACAGGAGATCACACACTATTATTATTATTGAGAGACAGGCTCACTGTCTGTTCCTCAGGCTGGGACAGGAGATCACACACTGTATTATTATTGAGAGACAGGCTCACTGTCTGTTCCTCAGGCTGGGACAGGAGATCACACACTGTATTATTATTATTGAGAGACGGGCTCACTGTCTGTTCCTCAGGCTGGGACAGGAGATCACACACTGTATTATTATTATTGAGAGACAGGCTCACTGTCTGTTCCTCAGGCTGGGACAGGAGATCACACACTGTATTATTATTACTGAGAGACAGGCTCACTGTTCCTCAGGCTGGGACAGGAGATCACACACTGTATTATTATTATTGAGAGACAGGCTCACTGTCTGTTCCTCAGGCTGGGACAGGAGATCACACACTGTATTATTATTATTGAGAGACAGGCTCACTGTCTGTTCCTCAGGCTGGGACAGGAGATCACACACTATTATTATTATTGAGAGACAGGCTCACTGTCTGTTCCTCAGGCTGGGACAGGAGATCACACACTGTATTATTATTATTGAGAGACAGGCTCACTGTCTGTTCCTCAGGCTGGGACAGGAGATCACACACTGTATTATTATTACTGAGAGACAGGCTCACTGTCTGTTCCTTAGGCTGGGACAGGAGATCACACACTGTATTATTATTATTGAGAGACAGGCTCACTGTCTGTTCCTCAGGCTGGACAGGAGATCACACACTGTATTATTATTATTGAGAGACAGGCTCACTGTCTGTTCCTCGGGCTGGGACAGGAGATCACACACTGTATTATTATTATTGAGAGACAGGCTCACTGTCTGTTCCTCAGGCTGGGACAGGAGATCACACACTGTATTATTATTATTGAGAGACAGGCTCACTGTCTGTTCCTCAGGCTGGGACAGGAGATCACACACTGTATTATTATTATTGAGAGACAGGCTCACTGTCTGTTCCTCAGGCTGGGACAGGAGATCACACACTGTATTATTATTATTGAGAGACGGGCTCACTGTCTGTTCCTCAGGCTGGGACAGGAGATCACACACTGTATTATTATTATTGAGAGACAGGCTCACTGTCTGTTCCTCAGGCTGGGACAGGAGATCACACACTGTATTATTATTATTGAGAGACAGGCTCACTGTCTGTTCCTCAGGCTGGGACAGGAGATCACACACTGTATTATTATTATTGAGAGACAGGCTCACTGTCTGTTCCTCAGGCTGGGACAGGAGATCACACACTGTATTATTATTACTGAGAGACAGGCTCACTGTCTGTTCCTCAGGCTGGGACAGGAGATCACACACTGTAGTATTATTACTGAGAGACGGGCTCACTGTCACCTTGCTTCTTTCTCGAGATGAGCGTTGTAGGGCCTCACCATACACCTCGCAGGTGTTGGTCAGACGCTGGCGTGTCGCGGGGTGTCTGTGATCTCAGAGGTGCCGGGAGAGGAGGTGTGGATCTGGCGCTGTCTGTCCGAACAGGCGGAGCGTTACCGGGAAGGAGTTCCCCCCCCACGCTCACGCAGGACGGTGGCGGGACACCCCGCTGCTCTCTCTGAGGGACGGAGGCGCTGCGGCAGGGGCTGTCTGCTGCAGGTTCTGTAATCGGAGCCGGCAGAGAGGGCTGACCCGCCGCCGGGAGCGCGGAGCTCGGACACTAGGTGCCGTGGGCCGAGACCCACATGAATGTTGAAGAGGCTCAGGGCCGCTTCCCCCGGTGCTGAATTTTGTTTTATGCAGAAGGACGGCTCTCCCTGATGGTTTTATAATTGTTATTTTCAGGGAGGGTGTGGAAAAGGATTAGAGATGATAACGCGCACATCAGGAATCTTTGTAAGCCCCGTGTCAGCGCCCTCCTGGTTTCTCTCCGTGGAATGCAGTGCTGGACAACTCCTGAGAGATATTATAACACAAGTCAGGGGAAAGATGTTGTTTAAAATCGTTCGTCAGTTTTCTCCAGTTAAGATGGCACTTCCTAAATTTAAACACAGGTTTGCAGAGTTTTGTTCGTAGGCATTTCAAGGTGTTTTTGGGATTTAAGGATTTTGATATTTTGTTGTAATAAGAATTTTTTTTTTGGGGGGGAAAGCATTTATTTATAGCCAGTTGGTAATTCTGGGTAAAGCTAACATTTATTCATTAAAATGGTCCAATAATATTTTCTTTTTAGTCTTTTTTTTTAGTATTGGAGTTTAAACGTTTATTTTAAATGTTGTAAAAACGTGAAAAATGCAAAAGCAAGTGAACATTTGTTATATGTAAAAAATAACGTGGCTTTATAATTTGCTTCATTATCTCTGGCGGTTAGTGTTTTCTGATTGTGTCTTTTTTCGCTTGTATTTGTGTAAATTCTTTACACGTTTAATAGAAACATATTTCAAAACAATGTCGGCGCAACTCCTCCCCTTCCGCTCCTCGGGCACGGCCGTGGGGGCCCGGGAGCGCGCCCGCTAGCAGCGGAGGGGGCGTGGTTTCCGGCCCTGCGTGCGCGCCCCCGCCCGCGGCGCGGCGTGGGTTCCGGGGTCGCGCCTGTCCGACATGTCGCAGCAGTCGGAGATGCGGCGGTTCGTGTCGCAGGAGCTCAGGCGCGCTGCCGACCTCAGGTACCGCCGGGCTCGGAGCGGCCGTGGGGCTGCAGGGAGGGGGAGGGGGAGGGGGACACGGGGGGGCCAGCCTCCGGAAACCCACGCAGCACACGTGGGAGCCGGAAGCAGCTGAGCGCGGGGCAGCATCACTGGCCGCGAGCCGTGGCGGGAAATTCCTGCAGGTGTTTGATTCACCTGCCGCAGGTGAACCGGAGCTGCTGTTAGTACTAATACTGCTACTATACTATACTGTACTTACTGTCACTTTAGTACTCATACCGCTTCTGTTACTACTAATACTGCTACTATACTACACTTACTGCTGCTGCTACTACTAATACTGCTACTATACTACACTGTACTTACTGCCACTTTAGTATTCATACCGCTACTGTTACTACTAATACTGCTACTATACTACACTTACTGCTGCTGCTACTACTAATACTGCTACTATACTACACTTACTGTCACTGTTACTACTAATACCGCTGCAGTATTACACTTACTGTCACTGTTACTACTAATACCACTGCTGTACTACACTTACTGCTGCTGTTACTACTAATACTGCTACCATACTTCACTTAGCATCATTGTTACTACTAATACTGCTACTATACTACACTTACTGTCACTGTTACTACTAATACCGCTGCAGTATTACACTTACTGTCACTGTTACTACTAATACCACTGCTGTACTACACTTACTGCTGCTGTTACTACTAATACTGCTACCATACTTCACTTAGCATCATTGTTACTACTAATACTGCTACTATACTACACTTACTGTCACTGTTACTACTAATACTGCTACCGTACTACACTTACTGTCACTGTTACTACTAATACCACTGCTGTACTACACTTACTGCTGCTGTTACTACTAATACTGCTACTGTATTACACTTACTGCTGCTGTTACTACTAATACTGCTACTGCACTACACGTCAGTTCTGACACTACAGTCCTGCTGTCACTGCAGACACCGGTCCGGTTCTGACTGGCCCGACCCGGCCCTCCGCCTGTGTGTTTCTGTAGCAGCCTGACCCAGGCCATCGTGCGGGAGCGCTACCTGAGGCACTGCGGCCGCGATCAGCTCAGCAAGGAGGAGAGACAGCTGCTCAAGTGCGTTGTGGAGGAGGAGTTGGTGAAGATGCAGGTGAGAGCATGACGGCGTGTCTAATCGTACCTGTCTCCCTCTCCTGTAGTGTGTCTCTCTCTCAGGACCAGTACTCCAGCAGTGTGTGTGTGTGTGTCTCTCTCTCAGGACCAGTACTCCAGCAGTGTGTGTGTGTCTCTCTCTCAGGACCAGTACTCCAGCAGTGTGTGTGTGTCTCTCTCAGGACCAGTACTCCAGCAGTGTGTGTGTGTCTCTCTCAGGACCAGTACTCCAGCAGTGTGTGTGTGTCTCTCTCTCAGGACCAGTACTCCAGCAGTGTGTGTGTGTGTCTCTCTCTCAGGACCAGTACTCCAGCAGTGTGTGTGTGTGTCCCTCTCAGGACCAGTACTCCAACAGTGTGTGTGTGTGTCTCTCTCAGGACCAGTACTCCAGCAGTGTGTGTGTGTCTCTCTCTCAGGACCAGTACTCCAGCAGTGTGTGTGTGTGTCTCTCTCAGGACCAGTACTCCAGCAGTGTGTGTGTGTCTCTCTCTCAGGACCAGTACTCCAGCAGTGTGTGTGTGTGTGTCTCTCTCAGGACCAGTACTCCAGCAGTGTGTGTGTGTCTCTCTCAGGACCAGTACTCCAACAGTGTGTGTGTGTGTGTGTCTCTCTCAGGACCAGTACTCCAGCAGTGTGTGTGTGTCTCTCTCTCAGGACCAGTACTCCAGCAGTGTGTGTGTGTGTGTCTCTCTCAGGACCAGTACTCCAGCAGTGTGTGTGTGTGTCTCTCTCAGGACCAGTACTCCAGCAGTGTGTGTGTGTCTCTCTCTCAGGACCAGTACTCCAGCAGTGTGTGTGTGTGTCTCTCTCAGGACCAGTACTCCAGCAGTGTGTGTGTGTCTCTCTCTCAGGACCAGTACTCCAGCAGTGTGTGTGTGTGTGTCTCTCTCAGGACCAGTACTCCAGCAGTGTGTGTGTGTGTCCCTCTCAGGACCAGTACTCCAGCAGTGTGTGTGTGTCTCTCTCTCAGGACCAGTACTCCAGCAGTGTGTGTGTGTCTCTCTCTCAGGACCAGTACTCCAGCAGTGTGTGTGTGTGTGTGTGTGTGTGTGTGTGTGTGTGTGTGTGTCTCTCTCTCAGGACCAGTACTCCAGCAGTGTGTGTGTGTGTGTCTCTCTCAGGACCAGTACTCCAGCAGTGTGTGTGTGTGTGTGTGTGTCTCTCTCAGGACCAGTACTCTAGCAGTGTGTGTGTCTCTCTCTCAGGACCAGTACTCCAGCAGTGTGTGTGTGTGTGTCTCTCTCAGGACCAGTACTCCAGCAGTGTGTGTGTGTCTCTCTCAGGACCAGTACTCCAGCAGTGTGTGTGTCTCTCTCTCAGGACCAGTACTCCAGCAGTGTGTGTGTGTCTCTCTCAGGACCAGTACTCCAGCAGTGTGTGTGTGTCTCTCTCTCAGGACCAGTACTCCAGCAGTGTGTGTGTGTGTGTCTCTCTCAGGACCAGTACTCCAGCAGTGTGTGTGTGTCTCTCTCAGGACCAGTACTCCAGCAGTGTGTGTGTCTCTCTCTCAGGACCAGTACTCCAGCAGTGTGTGTGTGTCTCTCTCAGGACCAGTACTCCAGCAGTGTGTGTGTGTCTCTCTCTCAGGACCAGTACTCCAGCAGTGTGTGTGTGTGAGTCTCTCTCAGGACCAGTACTCCAGCAGTGTGTGTGTGTCTCTCTCAGGACCAGTACTCCAGCAGTGTGTGTGTGTGTGTGTGTGTGTGTGTGTGTGTGTCTCTCTCAGGACCAGTACTCCAGCAGTGTGTGTGTGTGTGTGTGTGTGTCTCTCTCAGGACCAGTACTCCAGCAGTGTGTGTGTGTGTCTCTCTCAGGACCAGTACTCCAGCAGTGTGTGTGTGTGTGTGTGTGTGTGTGTGTGTGTGTGTCTCTCTCTCAGGACCAGTACTCCAGCAGTGTGTGTGTCTCTCTCTCAGGACCAGTACTCCAGCAGTGTGTGTGTGTGTGTCTCTCTCAGGACCAGTACTCCAGCAGTGTGTGTGTGTGTGTGTGTCTCTCTCAGGACCAGTACTCTAGCAGTGTGTGTGTCTCTCTCTCAGGACCAGTACTCCAGCAGTGTGTGTGTGTGTCTCTCTCAGGACCAGTACTCCAGCAGTGTGTGTGTGTGTGTCTCTCTCAGGACCAGTACTCTAGCAGTGTGTGTGTCTCTCTCTCTGGACCAGTACTCCAGCAGTGTGTGTGTGTCTCTCTCAGGACCAGTACTCCAGCAGTGTGTGTGTGTGTCTCTCTCAGGACCAGTACTCCAGCAGTGTGTGTGTGTGTCTCTCTCAGGACCAGTACTCCAGCAGTGTGTGTGTGTCTCTCTCTCAGGACCAGTACTCCAGCAGTGTGTGTGTGTGTGTCTCTCTCAGGACCAGTACTCCAGCAGTGTGTGTGTGTCTCTCTCAGGACCAGTACTCCAGCAGTGTGTGTGTGTCTCTCTCAGGACCAGTACTCCAGCAGTGTGTGTGTGTGTCCCTCTCAGGACCAGTACTCCAGCAGTGTGTGTGTCTCTCTCTCAGGACCAGTACTCCAGCAGTGTGTGTGTGTGTCTCTCTCAGGACCAGTACTCCAGCAGTGTGTGTGTGTGTCTCTCTCAGGACCAGTACTCCAGCAGTGTGTGTGTGTGTCTCTCTCAGGACCAGTACTCCAGCAGTGTGTGTGTGTCTCTCTCTCAGGACCAGTACTCCAGCAGTGTGTGTGTGTCTCTCTCTCAGGACCAGTACTCCAGCAGTGTGTGTGTGTGTCTCTCTCAGGACCAGTACTCCAGCAGTGTGTGTGTGTGTCTCTCTCTCTCAGGACCAGTACTCCAGCAGTGTGTGTGTGTGTCCCTCTCAGGACCAGTACTCCAGCAGTGTGTGTGTCTCTCTCTCAGGACCAGTACTCCAGCAGTGTGTGTGTGTGTCTCTCTCAGGACCAGTACTCCAGCAGTGTGTGTGTGTGTCTCTCTCAGGACCAGTACTCCAGCAGTGTGTGTGTGTCTCTCTCTCAGGACCAGTACTCCAGCAGTGTGTGTGTGTGTGTCTCTCTCAGGACCAGTACTCCAGCAGTGTGTGTGTGTCTCTCTCAGGACCAGTACTCCAGCAGTGTGTGTGTGTCTCTCTCAGGACCAGTACTCCAGCAGTGTGTGTGTGTGTCCCTCTCAGGACCAGTACTCCAGCAGTGTGTGTGTCTCTCTCTCAGGACCAGTACTCCAGCAGTGTGTGTGTGTGTCTCTCTCAGGACCAGTACTCCAGCAGTGTGTGTGTGTGTCTCTCTCAGGACCAGTACTCCAGCAGTGTGTGTGTGTCTCTCTCTCAGGACCAGTACTCCAGCAGTGTGTGTGTCTCTCTCTCAGGACCAGTACTCCAGCAGTGTGTGTGTGTCTCTCTCTCAGGACCAGTACTCCAGCAGTGTGTGTGTGTCTCTCTCTCAGGACCAGTACTCCAGCAGTGTGTATGTGTGTCTCTCTCTCAGGACCAGTACTCCAGCAGTGTGTGTGTGTGTCCCTCTCAGGACCAGTACTCCAGCAGTGTGTGTGTCTCTCTCTCAGGACCAGTACTCCAGCAGTGTGTGTGTGTGTCTCTCTCAGGACCAGTACTCCAGCAGTGTGTGTGTGTGTCTCTCTCAGGACCAGTACTCCAGCAGTGTGTGTGTGTGTGTGTCTCTCTCAGGACCAGTACTCCAGCAGTGTGTGTGTCTCTCTCAGGACCAGTACTCCAGCAGTGTGTGTGTGTGTCTCTCTCTGGACCAGTACTCCAGCAGTGTGTGTGTGTCTCTCTCAGGACCAGTACTCCAGCAGTGTGTGTGTGTGTCTCTCTCAGGACCAGTACTCCAGCAGTGTGTGTGTGTCTCTCTCTCAGGACCAGTACTCCAGCAGTGTGTGTGTGTCTCTCTCTCAGGACCAGTACTCCAGCAGTGTGTGTGTGTCTCTCTCTCAGGACCAGTACTCCAGCAGTGTGTGTGTGTGTGTCTCTCTCAGGACCAGTACTCCAGCAGTGTGTGTGTGTGTGTGTCTCTCTCAGGACCAGTACTCCAGCAGTGTGTGTGTGTGTCTCTCTCAGGACCAGTACTCCAGCAGTGTGTGTGTGTCTCTCTCTCAGGACCAGTACTCCAGCAGTGTGTGTGTGTGTGTGTCTCTCTCAGGACCAGTACTCCAGCAGTGTGTGTGTGTGTGTGTGTCTCTCTCAGGACCAGTACTCCAGCAGTGTGTGTGTGTGTCTCTCTCAGGACCAGTACTCCAGCAGTGTGTGTGTGTCTCTCTCTCAGGACCAGTACTCCAGCAGTGTGTGTGTGTCTCTCTCTCAGGACCAGTACTCCAGCAGTGTGTGTGTGTGTCTCTCTCAGGACCAGTACTCCAGCAGTGTGTGTGTCTCTCTCTCAGGACCAGTACTCCAGCAGTGTGTGTGTGTCTCTCTCTCAGGACCAGTACTCCAGCAGTGTGTGTGTGTCTCTCTCTCAGGACCAGTACTCCAGCAGTGTGTGTGTGTCTCTCTCTCAGGACCAGTACTCCAGCAGTGTGTGTGTGTCTCTCTCTCAGGACCAGTACTCCAGCAGTGTGTGTGTGTGTCTCTCTCTCAGGACCAGTACTCCAGCAGTGTGTGTGTGTCTCTCTCTCAGGACCAGTACTCCAGCAGTGTGTGTGTGTCTCTCTCTCAGGACCAGTACTCCAGCAGTGTGTGTGTGTCTCTCTCTCAGGACCAGTACTCCAGCAGTGTGTGTGTGTGTGTCTCTCTCAGGACCAGTACTCCAGCAGTGTGTGTGTGTCTCTCTCTCAGGACCAGTACTCCAGCAGTGTGTGTGTGTGTCTCTCTCAGGACCAGTACTCCAGCAGTGTGTGTGTGTCTCTCTCTCAGGACCAGTACTCCAGCAGTGTGTGTGTGTCTCTCTCTCAGGACCAGTACTCCAGCAGTGTGTGTGTGTCTCTCTCTCAGGACCAGTACTCCAGCAGTGTGTGTGTGTGTGTCTCTCTCAGGACCAGTACTCCAGCAGTGTGTGTGTGTCTCTCTCTCAGGACCAGTACTCCAGCAGTGTGTGTGTGTGTCTCTCTCAGGACCAGTACTCCAGCAGTGTGTGTGTGTCTCTCTCTCAGGACCAGTACTCCAGCAGTGTGTGTGTGTGTGTCTCTCTCAGGACCAGTACTCCAGCAGTGTGTGTGTGTGTGTGTCTCTCTCAGGACCAGTACTCCAGCAGTGTGTGTGTGTGTCTCTCTCAGGACCAGTACTCCAGCAGTGTGTGTGTGTCTCTCTCTCAGGACCAGTACTCCAGCAGTGTGTGTGTGTGTGTCTCTCTCAGGACCAGTACTCCAGCAGTGTGTGTGTGTGTGTGTCTCTCTCAGGACCAGTACTCCAACAGTGTGTGTGTGTGTCTCTCTCAGGACCAGTACTCCAGCAGTGTGTGTGTGTGTCTCTCAGGACCAGTACTCCAGCAGTGTGTGTGTGTGTCTCTCTCAGGACCAGTACTCCAGCAGTGTGTGTGTCTCTCTCTCAGGACCAGTACTCCAGCAGTGTGTGTGTGTCTCTCTCAGGACCAGTACTCCAGCAGTGTGTGTGTGTGAGTCTCTCTCAGGACCAGTACTCCAGCAGTGTGTGTGTGTCTCTCTCAGGACCAGTACTCCAGCAGTGTGTGTGTGTGTGTGTGTGTGTGTGTGTGTGTGTGTGTCTCTCTCTCTCAGGACCAGTACTCCAGCAGTGTGTGTGTGTCTCTCTCAGGACCAGTACTCCAGCAGTGTGTGTGTGTGTGTCTCTCTCAGGACCAGTACTCCAGCAGTGTGTGTGTCTCTCTCTCAGGACCAGTACTCCAGCAGTGTGTGTGTCTCTCTCTCAGGACCAGTACTCCAGCAGTGTGTGTGTGTGTGTGTCTCTCTCAGGACCAGTACTCCAGCAGTGTGTGTGTCTCTCTCAGGACCAGTACTCCAGCAGTGTGTGTGTGTCTCTCTCTCAGGACCAGTACTCCAGCAGTGTGTGTGTGTGTCTCTCTCTCAGGACCAGTACTCCAGCAGTGTGTGTGTGTCTCTCTCTCAGGACCAGTACTCCAGCAGTGTGTGTGTGTGTGTGTGTGTCTCTCTCAGGACCAGTACTCCAGCAGTGTGTGTGTGTGTGTCTCTCTCAGGACCAGTACTCCAGCAGTGTGTGTGTGTGTCTCTCTCAGGACCAGTACTCCAGCAGTGTGTATGTGTGTCTCTCTCAGGACCAGTACTCCAGCAGTGTGTGTGTGTCTCTCTCTCAGGACCAGTACTCGAGCAGTGTGTGTGTGTGTCTCTCTCAGGACCAGTACTCCAGCAGTGTGTGTGTGTCTCTCTCTCAGGACCAGTACTCCAGCAGTGTGTGTGTGTGTCTCTCTCAGGACCAGTACTCCAGCAGTGTGTGTGTGTCTCTCTCTCAGGACCAGTACTCCAGCAGTGTGTGTGTGTGTGTCTCTCTCAGGACCAGTACTCCAGCAGTGTGTGTGTGTCTCTCTCAGGACCAGTACTCCAGCAGTGTGTGTGTGTGTGTGTGTGTGTGTGTCTCTCTCAGGACCAGTACTCCAGCAGTGTGTGTGTCTCTCTCTCAGGACCAGTACTCCAGCAGTGTGTGTGTGTCTCTCTCAGGACCAGTACTCCAGCAGTGTGTGTGTGTGTGTCTCTCTCAGGACCAGTACTCCAGCAGTGTGTGTGTGTGTGTGTGTGTGTCTCTCTCTCAGGACCAGTACTCCAGCAGTGTGTGTGTGTCTCTCTCTCAGGACCAGTACTCCAGCAGTGTGTGTGTGTGTCTCTCTCTCAGGACCAGTACTCCAGCAGTGTGTCTGTGTGTCTCTCTCTCAGGACCAGTACTCCAGCAGTGTGTGTGTGTGTGTCTCTCTCAGGACCAGTACTCTAGCAGTGTGTGTGTATCTCTCTGGACCAGTACTTCAGCAGTGTGTGTGTGTCTCTCTCTCAGGACCAGTACTCCAGCAGTGTGTGTGTGTCTCTCTCAGGACCAGTACTCCAGCAGTGTGTGTGTCTCTCTCTCTCAGGACCAGTACTCCAGCAGTGTGTGTGTGTCTCTCTCTCAGGACCAGTACTCCAGCAGTGTGTGTGTGTGTGTCTCTCTCAGGACCAGTACTCCAGCAGTGTGTGTGTGTCTCTCTCAGGACCAGTACTCCAACAGTGTGTGTGTGTGTCTCTCTCAGGACCAGTACTCCAGCAGTGTGTGTGTGTCTCTCTCTCAGGACCAGTACTCCAGCAGTGTGTGTGTGTGTCTCTCTCAGGACCAGTACTCCAGCAGTGTGTGTGTGTCTCTCTCTCAGGACCAGTACTCCAGCAGTGTGTGTGTGTGTCTCTCTCTCAGGACCAGTACTCCAGCAGTGTGTGTGTGTCTCTCTCTCAGGACCAGTACTCCAGCAGTGTGTGTGTGTCTCTCTCTCAGGACCAGTACTCCAGCAGTGTGTGTGTGTGTCTCTCTCAGGACCAGTACTCCAGCAGTGTGTGTGTGTGTGTGTCTCTCTCAGGACCAGTACTCCAGCAGTGTGTGTGTGTGTCTCTCTCAGGACCAGTACTCCAGCAGTGTGTATGTGTGTCTCTCTC
This sequence comes from Atractosteus spatula, assembly GCF_055471065.1. Lineage (NCBI taxonomy): Eukaryota > Metazoa > Chordata > Actinopteri > Semionotiformes > Lepisosteidae > Atractosteus > Atractosteus spatula. Next base: position 11,125,404 of record NC_142710.1, on the reverse strand, counting down.
AGGACCAGTACTCCAGCAGTGTGTGTGTGTCTCTCTCTCAGGACCAGTACTCCAGCAGTGTGTGTGTGTGTCTCTCTCAGGACCAGTACTCCAGCAGTGTGTGTGTCTCTCTCTCAGGACCAGTACTCCAGCAGTGTGTGTGTGTCTCTCTCTCAGGACCAGTACTCCAGCAGTGTGTGTGTGTGTCTCTCTCTCAGGACCAGTACTCCAGCAGTGTGTGTGTGTGTGTCTCTCTCAGGACCAGTACTCCAGCAGTGTGTGTGTGTGTGTGTGTGTCTCTCTCAGGACCAGTACTCTAGCAGTGTGTGTGTGTCTCTCTCAGGACCAGTACTCCAGCAGTGTGTGTGTGTCTCTCTCAGGACCAGTACTCCAGCAGTGTGTGTGTGTGTCTCTCTCAGGACCAGTACTCCAGCAGTGTGTGTGTGTGTCTCTCTCAGGACCAGTACTCCAGCAGTGTGTGTGTGTCTCTCTCTCAGGACCAGTACTCCAGCAGTGTGTGTGTGTCTCTCTCTCAGGACCAGTACTCCAGCAGTGTGTGTGTGTGTGTCTCTCTCTCAGGACCAGTACTCCAGCAGTGTGTGTGTGTGTGTCTCTCTCTCAGGACCAGTACTCCAGCAGTGTGTGTGTGTCTCTCTCTCAGGACCAGTACTCCAGCAGTGTGTGTGTGTGTGTCTCTCTCAGGACCAGTACTCCAGCAGTGTGTGTGTGTGTCTCTCTCAGGACCAGTACTCCAGCAGTGTGTGTGTGTGTCTCTCTCAGGACCAGTACTCCAGCAGTGTGTGTGTGTCTCTCTCTCAGGACCAGTACTCCAGCAGTGTGTGTGTGTGTCTCTCTCAGGACCAGTACTCCAGCAGTGTGTGTGTGTGTCTCTCTCAGGACCAGTACTCCAGCAGTGTGTGTGTGTGTCTCTCTCAGGACCAGTACTCCAGGAGTGTGTGTGTGTGTGTCTCTCTCAGGACCAGTACTCCAGGAGTGTGTGTGTGTGTGTCTCTCTCAGGACCAGTACTCCAGCAGTGTGTGTGTGTGTCTCTCTCAGGACCAGTACTCCAGCAGTGTGTGTGTGTATCTCTCTGGACCAGTACTCCAGCAGTGTGTGTGTGTCTCTCTCAGGACCAGTACTCCAGCAGTGTGTATGTGTGTCTCTCTCAGGACCAGTACTCCAGCAGTGTGTATGTGTGTCTCTCTCAGGACCAGTACTCCAGCAGTGTGTGTGTGTGTCTCTCTCAGGACCAGTACTCCAGCAGTGTGTGTGTGTCTCTCTCTCAGGACCAGTACTCCAGCAGTGTGTGTGTGTGTGTCTCTCTCAGGACCAGTACTCCAGCAGTGATGATGAGCCCCTTGTGAAGAAGATCAGGGCCAAACGCAAGAGGGAGGAGGGTGAGGAAGAGGAGCAGACGAACAAGAGGCCTCGCAGTGTCCACTCTCACCCGGGTCAGTCTGCCTGTCTGTCAGCACACTGTCTGTCTCTCTCTCCCTGTCTGACAGTCTTCAGCACACTGTCTCTCTCTCCCTGTCTTGACAGTCTTCAGCACACTGTCTCTCTCTCTCTCTCTGCCTGTGTGTCTGACAGTCTTCAGCACACTGTCTCTCTCTCTCTCCCTCCCTCCCTGTCTTGACAGTCTTCAGCACACTGTCTCTCTCTCCCTGTCTTGACAGTCTTCAGCACACTGTCTCTCTCTCTCTCTCTGCCTGTGTGTCTGACAGTCTTCAGCACACTGTTTGTCTCTCTGCCTGTGTGTCTGACAGTCTTCAGCACACTGTCTGTCTCTCTGCTGTCTCTCTCTCTGTCTGACAGTCTTCAGCACACTGTCTCTCTCTCTTTCCCTGTCTGACAGTCTTCAGCACACTGTCTGTCTCTCTGCCTGTGTGTCTGACAGTCTTCAGCACAGTCTGTCTCTCTACTGTCTCTCTCTCTGTCTGACAGTCTTCAGCATACTGTCTGTCTCTCTGCCTGTGTGTCTGAGTCTTCAGCACACTGTCTGTCTCTCTGCCTGTGTGTCTGACAGTCTTCAGCACACTGTCTGTCTCTCTCTCTGTCTGACAGTCTTCAGCACACTGTCTCTCTCTCTCTCCCTGTCTGACAGTTTTCAGCACACTGTCTGTCTCTCTGCCTGTGTGTCTGACAGTCTTCAGCACAGTCTCTCTCTGCTGTCTCTCTCTCTGTCTGACAGTCTTCAGCACACTGTCTGTCTCTCTGCCTGTGTGTCTGACAGTCTTCAGCACAGTCTGTCTCTCTGCTGTCTCTCTCTCTGTCTGACAGTCTTCAGCACACTGTCTGTCTCTCTGCCTGTGTGTCTGACAGTCTTCAGCACAGTCTGTCTCTCTACTGTCTCTCTGTCTGACAGTCTTCAGCACACTGTCTCTCTCTCTCTCCCTGTCTGACAGTTTTCAGCACACTGTCTGTCTCTCTGCCTGTGTGTCTGACAGTCTTCAGCACAGTCTCTCTCTGCTGTCTCTCTCTCTGTCTGACAGTCTTCAGCACACTGTCTGTCTCTCTGCCTGTGTGTCTGACAGTCTTCAGCACAGTCTGTCTCTCTGCTGTCTCTCTCTCTGTCTGACAGTCTTCAGCACACTGTCTGTCTCTCTGCCTGTGTGTCTGACAGTCTTCAGCACAGTCTGTCTCTCTGCTGTCTCTCTCTCTGTCTGACAGTCTTCAGCACACTGTCTGTCTCTCTGCCTGTGTGTCTGACAGTCTTCAGCACACTGTCTGTCTCTCTGCTGTCTCTCTCTCTGTCTGACAGTCTTCAGCACACTGTCTCTCTCTCTGCCTGTCTGTCTTCCTGCTCTCATGCCTGGAGTCTCCCTGTCTGTGTGCAGAGTCCCCGGACTCTGGGATCGACCGAGCTGGGAAAGGAGACAGCGAGGGGGAGAGAGACCGTGACGAGGAAGAGGAGGACGAGGAGGACGAGGATGGCGGAGCTCCAGAGGCGGAGGAGAGCAGCCCGGAGAGAGAGGGGGGCAGGGCGAGGAAGACCCAGGCACCCCTGGACTCGGACAGCAAATCGGAGAGCGAGACAGAGACGGAGAAGAGCAGAGAGACAGGAAACGCAGAGAAGAGTGAAGGAGAAGGTAAGTGAGAGAGAGGGGTTAATACAGTGAGCCCATCTCTCAATAATAATAATACAGTGTGTGATCTCCTGTCCCAGCCTGAGGAACAGACAGTGAGCCTGTCTCTCAATAATAATAATACAGTGTGTGATCTCCTGTCCCAGCCTGAGGAACAGACAGTGAGCCTGTCTCTCGATAATAATAATACAGTGTGTGATCTCCTGTCCCAGCCTGAGGAACAGACAGTGAGCCTGTCTCTCAATAATAATAATACAGTGTGTGATCTCCTGTCCCAGCCTGAGGAACAGACAGTGAGCCTGTCTCTCAATAATAATAATACAGTGTGTGATCTCCTGTCCCAGCCTGAGGAACAGTTAGCCTGTCTCTCAATAATAATAATACAGTGTGTGATCTCCTGTCCCAGCCTGAGGAACAGACAGGGAGCCTGTCTCTCAATAATAATAATACAGTGTGTGATCTCCTGTCCCAGCCTGAGGAACAGACAGTGAGCCTGTCTCTCAATAATAATAATACAGTGTGTGATCTCCTGTCCCAGCCTGAGGAACAGACAGTGAGCCTGTCTCTCGATAATAATAATACAGTGTGTGATCTCCTGTCCCAGCCTGAGGAACAGACAGTGAGCCCGTCTCTCAATAATAATAATACAGTGTGTGATCTCCTGTCCCAGCCTGAGGAACAGACAGTGAGCCCGTCTCTCAATAATAATAATACAGTGTGTGATCTCCTGTCCCAGCCTGAGGAACAGACAGCGAGCCTGTCTCTCAATAATAATAATAATAATAATACAGTGTGTGATCTCCTGTCCCAGCCTGAGGAACAGACAGTGAGCCTGTCTCACAATAATAATAATACAGTGTGTGATCTCCTGTCCCAGCCTGAGGAACAGACAGCGAGCCTGTCTCTCAATAATAATAATAATAATAATAATAATACAGTGTGTGATCTCCTGTCCCAGCCTGAGGAACAGACAGTGAGCCTGTCTCTCAATAATAATAATACAGTGTGTGATCTCCTGTCCCAGCCTGAGGAACAGACAGTGAGCCTGTCTCTCAATAATAATAATACAGTGCGTGATCTCCTGTCCCAGCCTGAGGAACAGACAGTGAGCTTGTCTCTCAATAATAATAATACAGTGTGTGATCTCCTGTCCCAGCCTGAGGAACAGACAGTGAGCCTGTCTCTCAATAATAATAATACAGTGTGTGATCTCCTGTCCCAGCCTGAGGAACAGACAGTGAGCCCGTCTCTCAATAATAATAATACAGTGTGTGATCTCCTGTCCCAGCCTGAGGAACAGACAGTGAGTCTGTCTCTCAATAATAATAATACAGTGTGTGATCTCCTGTCCCAGCCTGAGGAACAGACAGTGAGCCTGTCTCTCAATAATAATAATACAGTGTGTGATCTCCTGTCCCAGCCTGAGGAACAGACAGTGAGCCTGTCTCTCAGTAATAATACTACAGTGTGTGATCTCCTGTCCCAGCCTGAGGAACAGACAGTGAGCCTGTCTCTCAATAATAATAATACAGTGTGTGATCTCCTGTCCCAGCTTGAGGAACAGTGAGCCTGTCTCTCAATAATAATAATACAGTGTGTGATCTCCTGTCCCAGCCTGAGGAACAGACAGTGAGCCTGTCTCTCAATAATAATAATACAGTGTGTGATCTCCTGTCCCAGCCTGAGGAACAGACAGTGAGCCTGTCTCTCAATAATAATAATACAGTGTGTGATCTCCTGTCCCAGCCTGAGGAACAGACAGTGAGCCTGTCTCTCAATAATAATAATACAGTGTGTGATCTCCTGTCCCAGCCTGAGGAACAGACAGTGAGCCTGTCTCTCAATAATAATAATACAGTGTGTGATCTCCTGTCCCAGCCTGAGGAACAGACAGTGAGCCTGTCTCTCAATAATAATAATACAGTGTGTGATCTCCCGTCCCAGCCTGAGGAACAGACAGTGAGCCTGTCTCTCAATAATAATAATACAGTGTGTGATCTCCTGTCCCAGCCTGAGGAACAGACAGTGAGCCTGTCTCTCAATAATAATAATACAGTGTGTGATCTCCTGTCCCAGCTTGAGGAACAGTGAGCCTGTTTCTCAATAATAATAATACAGTGTGTGATCTCCTGTCCCAGCCTGAGGAACAGACAGTGAGCCTGTCTCTCAATAATAATAGTACAGTGTGTGATCTCCTGTCCCAGCCTGAGGAACAGTGAGCCTGTCTCTCAATAATAATAATACAGTGTGTGATCTCCTGTCCCAGCTTGAGGAACAGTGAGCCTGTTTCTCAATAATAATAATACAGTGTGTGATCTCCTGTCCCAGCCTGAGGAACAGACAGTGAGCCTGTCTCTCAGTAATAATAATACAGTGTGTGATCTCCTGTCCCAGCCTGAGGAACAGACAGTGAGTCCGTCTCTCAATAATAATAATACAGTGTGTGATCTCCTGTCCCAGCCTGAGGAACAGACAGTGAGCCTGTCTCTCAATAATAATAATACAGTGTGTGATCTCCTGTCCCAGCCTGAGGAACAGACAGTGAGCCTGTCTCTCAATAATAATAATAGTGTGTGATCTCCTGTCCCAGCCTGTCTCTAATGTCTCTGTGTGTTGAGTGTGAGAGTCCTGTGGTGTGGCTGTAGATGTGCAGTGCAGCTGTGGTGGCGCTGAGTTTCAGGGGTCTCGCTGTCTGTGTGCCCAGAGCCCCAGCTCCAGCCCCAGGACGGCTCAGACTCGGACTCGGACTCTTCCTCCCGGCCCTCCCTGGACGACGATGAGGAGCGAGGGGGCAGGAGGACGGCGCAGGCGGGCAGCGGGCGAGCGAGGGACAGGGGGGTGAGCGTCCGGGGGTCCGGGATGACCTTGTGGGGTGATGCCATCTGAACTGGGGAGGACAGAAGCAGGGAGAGAGATTTAGTTTAAAAGATTCGTGTTCTACATCTCTCTATATCACTCTCTCCCTCTCTCCCTCCTCTCTCCCCTCTCCCCTCTCTCTCTCCCTCTCTCTCTCTCCCTCCACTCTCCCACTCTCCCACTCTCCCTCTCTCCCTCTCTCCCACTCTCCCTCTCTCTCCCTCTCTCTCCCTCCCACTCTCCCACTCTCCCTCTCTCTCCCTCCCACTCTCCCACTCTCCCTCTCTTCTCTCTCTTCTCTCTCCTCCCCTCTCTCTCTCCCCTCTCTCTCCCACTCTCTCTCTCCCCTCTCTCTCTCCCCTCTCCCTCCCCTCTCTCTCCCTCTCTCTCCCACTCTCCCTCCTCTCTCCCTCTCTCTCTCCCTCTCCCTCCCTCCCTCCCACTCTCCCTCTCTCTCTTCTCTCTCCCTCCCCTCTCTCCTCTCCTCTCTCTCTCCTCTCTCTCTCTCCTGTCCATCACCCCCTCTCTCCTCTCTCTCCCCTCTCTCTCTCCTGTCCATCACCCCCTCTCTCCTCTCTCTCCCCCTCTCTCCTCTCCTCTCTCTCTCTCCCCTCTCTCTCCCCCCCTCTCCCCTCTCTCTCCTGTCTCTCTCTCTCTCCTCTCTCCTCTCTCCCCTCTCTCTCTCCCCTCTCTCTCTCCTCTCTCCTCTCTCCTCTCTCTCTCTCCCCTCTCTCTCTCCTCTCTCTCCCCTCTCTCTCTCCTCTCTCTCTCTCCTTTCTCTCTCTCCTCTCTCTCCTCTCTCTCCCCTCTCAGTTCAAGGTGCTTTATTAGCATGACCGATGGGTACAATCAGTGTTGCCAAAGCAGATGAAAGTAATTTGCTAATAATACTCTCTCCTCCCCCAGACTGAGGAGCACAAGTCCATCTCCCGGCTGAAGCGATACGTCGCCCTCTGTGGCGTGAGGAGGAACTACAAGAGGCTTTTCGAGGGCTGCAAGTCTGTGAGGTCAAAGGTCAACGTACTGAGGCAGCAGCTGGAAGACCTGGGTGTCAAAGGTCAGATACCCTGAGTGCAGTGTTCATGTCCTGGAGTGTCCAGTCAGTGTGTGTGTATTAACCCCTCTCTCTCTCAGTGCAGTGTTAATGTACTGGAGTGTCCAGTCAGTGTGTGTGTATTAACCCCTCTCTCTCTCAGTGCAGTGTTAATGTGCTGGAGTGTCCAGTCAGTGTGTCTGTATTAACCCCTCTCTCTCTCAGTGCAGTGTTAATGTACTGGAGTGTCCAGTCAGTGTGTGTGTATTAACCCCTCTCTCTCTCAGTGCAGTGTTAATGTACTGGAGTGTCCAGTCAGTGTGTCTGTATTAACCCCTCTCTCTCTCTCAGTGCAGTGTTAATGTACTGGAGTGTCCAGTCAGTGTGTCTGTATTAACCCCTCTCTCTCTCTCAGTGCAGTGTTAATGTACTGGAGTGTCCAGTCAGTGTGTCTGTATTAACCCCTCTCTCTCTCAGTGCAGTGTTAATGTCCTGGAGTGTCCAGTCAGTGTGTCTGTATTAACCCCTCTCTCTCTCTCAGTGCAGTGTTAATGTACTGGAGTGTCCAGTCAGTGTGTCTGTATTAACCCCTCTCTCTCTCAGTGCAGTGTTAATGTACTGGAGTGTCCAGTCAGTGTGTCTGTATTAACCCCTCTCTCTCTCAGTGCAGTGTTCATGTACTGGAGTGTACAGTCAGTGTGTCTGTATGAACCCCTCTCTCTCTCAGTGCAGTGTTAATGTACTGGAGTGTCCAGTCAGTGTGTATGAAGCCCTCTCTCTCTCCGTAGGGAACCCCAGTATTGAGAAGTGTAAGAGGGCTCGTGTGAGGAGAGAACGTGCCCAGGAGCTGGCCGAGCTGGACCTCAGTAACATCATCGAGACGCAGGGTACTGACCAGACCGCGAGCCGGACGACGGTGTGACACCCCCCCTCCTGTCAGTCCCCGTGGTAACGTGTCCCTCTGTGTTTCAGGGCGCCCCCGGCGGCGGGCGGCGAGCGCGTGGGACCCCTGTCCGTCGGGGTCGGCTGCAGGCGGGCCGTTCCAGCGCAGCGTGGAGTCGGACTCGGACAGCGGGGGGCCGGGGCGCGGGGGGCCGCGGGGCAGGGGCGCGGACTGGTCCAACCTGAGGGGGGTCATCAGCGATGACGCCGACAGCGACTGACCCCGGACACCCCACTCTCGACTGGCCACGCCCCCTGCCTCTGGACCGGACACCCCCCTCTGCTGGGACACGCCCCCTGCCTCTGGACCGGACACCCCACTCTCGACTGGCCACGCCCCCTGCCTCTGGACCGGACACCCCCTCTTCTGGGACACGCCCCCTGCCTCTGGACTGGACACCCCCTCTTCTGGGACACGCCCCCTGCCTCTGGACTTTCCTGTGACACAGTACCCTACTTCCTAGGCCTGTATGTCTGTATTTTTCCTTTTTCTAGACACGCCCCGCCCCCCTCCCTGCCCTGGCCAGGACACGCCCCCTCCCCGGGCAGGGACACGCCCCCTCTGCAGGGACATGCCCCCTCTGCCTGGACACGCCCCCTCCCCGGGCAGGGACATGCCCCCTCTGCCTGGACACGCCCCCTCCCTGGGCCAGGGCACGTCCCCTCTGCCTGGACACGCCCCCTCCCTGGGCCAGGGCACGTCCCCTCTGCCTGGACACGCCCCCTCCCTGGGCAGGGACATGCCCCCTCTGCCTGGACACGCCCCCTCCCTGGGCAGGGACATGCCGCTCTGCCTGGACACGCCCCCTCCCTGGGCCAGGGCACGTCCCCTCTGCCTGGACACGTCCCCTCCCCAAGCCAGGCTGCACAGTGGGGCTGTGGGGTCAGTGGAGTCCAGGAGCTCTTTTCCCTTGTCTGTGTGTCAGTGTTGAGTTTGAGAGGTATTTTTATAAAGTCATTTTTCTGTGTATATCCATGAATTTATTTCAAATAAAGATCTTTTTCAGTGGCTCTGTTTAACTTTACCCCTACTCTTACTGACAGTTTCAGGACACCCCTACTCTTACCGACAGTGTCCTGGGATCTGTACCGACCAGCGGACTGGACACCCCTACTCTTACCGACAGTGTCCTGGGGTCTGTACCGACCAGCGGACTGGACACCCCTACTCTTACCGACAGTGTCCTGGGGTCTGTACCGACCAGCGGACTGGACACCCCTACTCTTACCGACAGTGTCCTGGGGTCTGTACCGACCAGCGGACTGGACACCCCTACTCTTACCGACAGTGTCCTGGGGTCTGTACCGACCAACGGTCAGGACACCCCTACTCTTACCGACAGTGTCCTGGGATCTGTACCGACCAACGGTCAGGACACCCCTACTCTTACCGACAGTGTCCTGGGATCTGTACCGACCAGCGGACTGGACACCCCTACTCTTACCGACAGTGTCCTGGGATCTGTACCGACCAGCGGACTCGACACCCCTACTCTTACCGACAGTGTCCTGGGGTCTGTACCGACCAGCGGACTCGACACCCCTACTCTTACCGACAGTGTCCTGGGGTCTGTACCGACCAGCGGACTCGACACCCCTACTCTTACCGACAGTGTCCTGGGGTCTGTACCGACCAGCGGACTCGACACCCCTACTCTTACCGACAGTGTCCTGGGGTCTGTACCGACCAGCGGACTCGACACCCCTACTCTTACCGACAGTGTCCTGGGGTCTGTACCGACCAGCGGACTCGACACCCCTACTCTTACCGACAGTGTCCTGGGATCTGTACCGACCAGCGGACTCGACACCCCTACTCTTACCGACAGTGTCCTGGGGTCTGTACCGACCAGCGGACTGGACACCCCTACTCTTACCGACAGTGTCCTGGGGTCTGTACCGACCAGCGGACTGGACACCCCTACTCTTACCGACAGTGTCCTGGGGTCTGTACCGACCAGCGGACTGGACACCCCTACTCTTACCGACAGTGTCCTGGGATCTGTACCGACCAGCGGACTGGACACCCCTACTCTTACCGACAGTGTCCTGGGATCTGTACCGACCAGCGGACTGGACACCCCTACTCTTACCGACAGTGTCCTGGGATCTGTACCGACCAGCGGACTGGACACCCCTACTCTTACCGACAGTGTCCTGGGGTCTGTACCGACCAGCGGACTGGACACCCCTACTCTTACCGACAGTGTCCTGGGGTCTGTACCGACCAGCGGACTCGACACCCCTACTCTTACTGACAGTGTCCTGGGATCTGTACTGACCAGTGGACTGGACACCCCTACTCTTACTGACAGTGTCCTGGGATCTGTACCGACCAGCGGACTCGACACCCCTACTCTTACCGACAGTGTCCTGGGGTCTGTACCGACCAGCGGACTCGACACCCCTACTCTTACCGACAGTGTCCTGGGATCTGTACTGACCAGCGGACTGGACACCCCTACTCTTACTGACAGTGTCCTGGGATCTGTACCGACCAGCGGACTGGACACCCCTACTCTTACTGACAGTGTCCTGGGATCTGTACTGACCAGCAGTCAGGACACCCCTACTCTTACTGACAGTGTCCTGGGATCTGTACTGACCAGCGGACTGGACACCCCTACTCTTACTGACAGTACATAGACCAAATGTTTTCCTTGCTTTAGCATTTTTCGAATTTCTCATAGAATTTAAGAAGTGTTTCAGCTCCGCCTCAAAAGTACTTAAGAGGGGAGGAGTATTAGACTAACTTCATTCATGAATGTGAAATTGAAATACATACCTTTTCTTTTCAACAGTACAATAAAATATCAAAATCCTTCAATCTCAAAAGCACCTTTAACTACCTGCAAACCAAACTCTGCAGGTCCGTCGAGACCGGCCGCGCCGGAAGCGGAAGTACCTCCCCACCCCCGCCGCCGCCGTGACCTGGCAACCGCGGCTTCCGGTCCGGCGGGGGCGGGCGTGCCGTCGCGTTTCCACGACAACCGGGACTCGGCGTCCCCTGCGGGCGACGTCACCCACACGCGCCGGGACGGTTAACGGCTGCAGACGCGACCGGCGGCGGAGGGCGATGGAGGCGACGGGCCGCCCCCGCCTGCGGCCGCCCTGCTCGGCCCTGGCGGCCTGCCTGCGCGCCGCGGACAGCGAGGCCTTCCTGCGGCTGTACGACCGGCTGCTGGCGGAGCTGACGGCGGCGGAGGTGAGCGGCCGGCGGGCCGGTGGTGCCGCTCTGTGTCAGCGGTCTCTCCCCTCGGGGGTCTGCAGAGCAGCAAAGACACGCATGGGTCATACTTCCAGAGTGTACACGACATAAGATCACTTTATTGGCTGTATACAACTTCTGGTGTGAGGAGCACTGACAGCACTGCGCACTGACAGCACTGCGCACTAAGAGCACTGACAGCACTGCGCACTGACAGCACTGCGCACTAAGAGCACTGACAGCACTGTGCACTGACAAGACTGTGCACTAAGAGCACTGACAGCACTGCGCACTAAGAGCACTGACAGCACTGTGCACTCACAAGACTGTGCACTAAGAGCACTGACAGCACTGTGCACTAAGAGCACTGTGCACTAAGAGCACTGACAGCACTGTGCACTCACAAGACTGCACTAAGAGCACTGACAGCACTGCACACTCACAAGACTGTGCACTAAGAGCACTGACAGCACTGCGCACTCACAAGACTGTGCACTAAGAGCACTGACAGCACTGTGCACTAAGAGCACTGTGCACTAAGAGCACTGACAGCACTGCGCACTCACAAGACTGTGCACTAAGAGCACTGACAGCACTGCGCACTAAGAGCACTGTGCACTCACAAGACCGCACTGAGAGCACTGACAGCACTGCACACTCACAAGACTGTGCACTAAGAGCACTGACAGCACTGCGCACTCACAAGACTGTGCACTAAGAGCACTGACAGCACTGCGCACTAAGAGCACTGTGCACTAAGAGCACTGACAGCACTGTGCACTCACAAGACTGCACTAAGAGCACTGACAGCACTGCACACTCACAAGACTGTGCACTAAGAGCACTGACAGCACTGCGCACTAACAAGACCGCACTAAGAGCACTGACAGCACTGCGCACTCACAAGACTGCACTAAGAGCACTGACAGCACTGCGCACTCACAAGACTGTGCACTAAGAGCACTGACAGCACTGCGCACTCACAAGACCGCACTAAGAGCACTGACAGCACTGCGCACTCACAAGACTGTGCACTAAGAGCACTGACAGCACTGCGCACTAAGAGCACTGTGCACTCACAAGACCGCACTGAGAGCACTGACAGCACTGCGCACTCACAAGACTGTGCACTAAGAGCACTGACAGCACTGCGCACTCACAAGACTGTGCACTAAGAGCACTGACAGCACTGCGCACTAAGAGCACTGTGCACTAAGAGCACTGACAGCACTGTGCACTCACAAGACTGCACTAAGAGCACTGACAGCACTGCACACTCACAAGACTGTGCACTAAGAGCACTGACAGCACTGCGCACTAACAAGACCGCACTAAGAGCACTGACAGCACTGCGCACTCACAAGACTGCACTAAGAGCACTGACAGCACTGCGCACTCACAAGACTGTGCACTAAGAGCACTGACAGCACTGCGCACTCACAAGACCGCACTAAGAGCACTGACAGCACTGCGCACTCACAAGACTGTGCACTAAGAGCACTGACAGCACTGCGCACTAAGAGCACTGTGCACTCACAAGACTGCACTAAGAGCACTGACAGCACTGCGCACTCACAAGACTGTGCACTAAGAGCACTGACAGCACTGCGCACTCACAAGACTGTGCACTAAGAGCACTGACAGCAATGTGCACTAAGAGCACTGTGCACTCACAAGACTGCACTAAGAGCACTGACAGCACTGCACACTAAGAGCACTGTGCACTCACAAGACTGCACTAAGAGCACTGACAGCACTGCGCACTCACAAGACTGTGCACTAACAAGACTGTGCACTAAGAGCACTGACAGCACTGCGCACTAAGAGCACTGCGCACTAAGAGCACTGACAGCACTGCGCACTAAGAGCACTGTGCACTAAGAGCACTGACAGCACTGTGCACTCACAAGACTGCACTAAGAGCACTGACAGCACTGCACACTCACAAGACTGTGCACTAAGAGCACTGACAGCACTGCGCACTGACAGCACTGCGCACTAAGAGCACTGACAGCACTGCGCACTAAGAGCACTGTGCACTAAGAGCACTGACAGCACTGCGCACTCACAAGACTGTGCACTAAGAGCACTGACAGCACTGTGCACTAAGAGCACTGTGCACTAAGAGCACTGACAGCACTGTGCACTCACAAGACTGCACTAAGAGCACTGACAGCACTGCACACTCACAAGACTGTGCACTAAGAGCACTGACAGCACTGCGCACTCACAAGACTGTGCACTAAGAGCACTGACAGCACTGTGCACTAAGAGCACTGTGCACTAAGAGCACTGACAGCACTGCGCACTCACAAGACTGTGCACTAAGAGCACTGACAGCACTGCGCACTAAGAGCACTGTGCACTCACAAGACCGCACTGAGAGCACTGACAGCACTGCACACTCACAAGACTGTGCACTAAGAGCACTGACAGCACTGCGCACTCACAAGACTGTGCACTAAGAGCACTGACAGCACTGCGCACTAAGAGCACTGTGCACTAAGAGCACTGACAGCACTGTGCACTCACAAGACTGCACTAAGAGCACTGACAGCACTGCACACTCACAAGACTGTGCACTAAGAGCACTGACAGCACTGCGCACTAACAAGACCGCACTAAGAGCACTGACAGCACTGCGCACTCACAAGACTGCACTAAGAGCACTGACAGCACTGCGCACTCACAAGACTGTGCACTAAGAGCACTGACAGCACTGCGCACTCACAAGACCGCACTAAGAGCACTGACAGCACTGCGCACTCACAAGACTGTGCACTAAGAGCACTGACAGCACTGCGCACTAAGAGCACTGTGCACTCACAAGACCGCACTGAGAGCACTGACAGCACTGCGCACTCACAAGACTGTGCACTAAGAGCACTGACAGCACTGCGCACTCACAAGACTGTGCACTAAGAGCACTGACAGCACTGCGCACTAAGAGCACTGTGCACTAAGAGCACTGACAGCACTGTGCACTCACAAGACTGCACTAAGAGCACTGACAGCACTGCACACTCACAAGACTGTGCACTAAGAGCACTGACAGCACTGCGCACTAACAAGACCGCACTAAGAGCACTGACAGCACTGCGCACTCACAAGACTGCACTAAGAGCACTGACAGCACTGCGCACTCACAAGACTGTGCACTAAGAGCACTGACAGCACTGCGCACTCACAAGACCGCACTAAGAGCACTGACAGCACTGCGCACTCACAAGACTGTGCACTAAGAGCACTGACAGCACTGCGCACTAAGAGCACTGTGCACTCACAAGACTGCACTAAGAGCACTGACAGCACTGCGCACTCACAAGACTGTGCACTAAGAGCACTGACAGCACTGCGCACTCACAAGACTGTGCACTAAGAGCACTGACAGCACTGCGCACTAAGAGCACTGTGCACTCACAAGACTGCACTAAGAGCACTGACAGCACTGCGCACTAAGAGCACTGTGCACTCACAAGACTGCACTAAGAGCACTGACAGCACTGCGCACTCACAAGACTGTGCACTAACAAGACTGTGCACTAAGAGCACTGACAGCACTGCGCACTAAGAGCACTGTGCACTAAGAGCACTGACAGCACTGCGCACTAAGAGCACTGTGCACTCACAAGACTGCACTAAGAGCACTGACAGCACTGCGCACTCACAAGACTGTGCACTAAGAGCACTGACAGCACTGCGCACTCACAAGACTGTGCACTAAGAGCACTGACAGCACTGCGCACTAAGAGCACTGTGCACTCACAAGACTGCACTAAGAGCACTGACAGCACTGCGCACTAAGAGCACTGTGCACTAAGAGCACTGTGCACTCACAAGACTGCACTAAGAGCACTGACAGCACTGTGCACTCACAAGACTGTGCACTAAGAGCACTGACAGCACTGTGCACTAAGAGCACTGTGCACTAACAAGACTGCGCACTAAGAGCACTGTGCACTCACAAGACTGCACTAAGAGCACTGACAGCACTGTGCACTCACAAGACTGCACTAAGAGCACTGACAGCACTGTGCACTAACAAGACTGTGCACTCACAAGACTGCACTAAGAGCACTGACAGCACTGCGCACTCACAAGACTGCACTAAGAGCACTGGCAGCAATGTGCACTAAGAGCACTGACAGCAATGTGCACTAAGAGCACTGTGCACTAACAAGACTGTGCACTAAGAGCACTGACAGCACTGCGCACTAAGAGCACTGTGCACTAAGAGCACTGACAGCACTGCGCACTCACAAGACTGCACTAAGAGCACTGACAGCACTGCACACTCACAAGACTGTGCACTAAGAGCACTGACAGCAATGTGCACTAAGAGCACTGTGCACTCACAAGACTGCACTAAGAGCACTGACAGCACTGCACACTCACAAGACTGCACTAAGAGCACTGACAGCACTGTGCACTAAGAGCACTGTGCACTAAGAGCACTGACAGCACTGTGCACTCACAAGACTGCACTAAGAGCACTGACAGCACTGCACACTCACAAGACTGTGCACTAAGAGCACTGACAGCACTGCGCACTAACAAGACCGCACTAAGAGCACTGACAGCACTGCGCACTCACAAGACTGCACTAAGAGCACTGACAGCACTGCGCACTCACAAGACTGTGCACTAAGAGCACTGACAGCACTGCGCACTAAGAGCACTGTGCACTAAGAGCACTGACAGCACTGTGCACTCACAAGACTGCACTAAGAGCACTGACAGCACTGCACACTCACAAGACTGTGCACTAAGAGCACTGACAGCACTGCGCACTAACAAGACCGCACTAAGAGCACTGACAGCACTGCGCACTCACAAGACTGCACTAAGAGCACTGACAGCACTGCGCACTCACAAGACTGTGCACTAAGAGCACTGACAGCACTGCGCACTCACAAGACCGCACTAAGAGCACTGACAGCACTGCACACTCACAAGACTGTGCACTAAGAGCACTGACAGCACTGCGCACTAACAAGACCGCACTAAGAGCACTGACAGCACTGCGCACTCACAAGACTGCACTAAGAGCACTGACAGCACTGCGCACTCACAAGACTGTGCACTAAGAGCACTGACAGCACTGCGCACTCACAAGACCGCACTAAGAGCACTGACAGCACTGCGCACTCACAAGACTGTGCACTAAGAGCACTGACAGCACTGCGCACTAAGAGCACTGTGCACTCACAAGACCGCACTGAGAGCACTGACAGCACTGCGCACTCACAAGACTGTGCACTAAGAGCACTGACAGCACTGCGCACTCACAAGACTGTGCACTAAGAGCACTGACAGCACTGCGCACTAAGAGCACTGTGCACTAAGAGCACTGACAGCACTGTGCACTCACAAGACTGCACTAAGAGCACTGACAGCACTGCACACTCACAAGACTGTGCACTAAGAGCACTGACAGCACTGCGCACTAACAAGACCGCACTAAGAGCACTGACAGCACTGCGCACTCACAAGACTGCACTAAGAGCACTGACAGCACTGCGCACTCACAAGACTGTGCACTAAGAGCACTGACAGCACTGCGCACTCACAAGACCGCACTAAGAGCACTGACAGCACTGCGCACTCACAAGACTGTGCACTAAGAGCACTGACAGCACTGCGCACTAAGAGCACTGTGCACTCACAAGACTGCACTAAGAGCACTGACAGCACTGCGCACTCACAAGACTGTGCACTAAGAGCACTGACAGCACTGCGCACTCACAAGACTGTGCACTAAGAGCACTGACAGCACTGCGCACTAAGAGCACTGTGCACTCACAAGACTGCACTAAGAGCACTGACAGCACTGCGCACTAAGAGCACTGTGCACTCACAAGACTGCACTAAGAGCACTGACAGCACTGCGCACTCACAAGACTGTGCACTAACAAGACTGTGCACTAAGAGCACTGACAGCACTGCGCACTAAGAGCACTGTGCACTAAGAGCACTGACAGCACTGCGCACTAAGAGCACTGTGCACTCACAAGACTGCACTAAGAGCACTGACAGCACTGCGCACTCACAAGACTGTGCACTAAGAGCACTGACAGCACTGTGCACTCACAAGACTGTGCACTAAGAGCACTGACAGCACTGCGCACTAAGAGCACTGTGCACTCACAAGACTGCACTAAGAGCACTGACAGCACTGCGCACTCACAAGACTGTGCACTAACAAGACTGTGCACTAAGAGCACTGACAGCACTGCGCACTAAGAGCACTGTGCACTAAGAGCACTGTGCACTCACAAGACTGCACTAAGAGCACTGACAGCACTGTGCACTCACAAGACTGTGCACTAAGAGCACTGACAGCACTGTGCACTAAGAGCACTGTGCACTAACAAGACTGTGCACTAAGAGCACTGACAGCACTGCGCACTAAGAGCACTGTGCACTCACAAGACTGCACTAAGAGCACTGACAGCACTGTGCACTCACAAGACTGCACTAAGAGCACTGACAGCACTGTGCACTAACAAGACTGTGCACTCACAAGACTGCACTAAGAGCACTGACAGCACTGCGCACTCACAAGACTGCACTAAGAGCACTGACAGCAATGTGCACTAAGAGCACTGTGCACTAAGAGCACTGACAGCAATGTGCACTAAGAGCACTGTGCACTAACAAGACTGTGCACTAAGAGCACTGACAGCACTGCGCACTAAGAGCACTGTGCACTAAGAGCACTGACAGCACTGCGCACTCACAAGACTGCACTAAGAGCACTGACAGCAATGTGCACTAAGAGCACTGTGCACTCACAAGACTGCACTAAGAGCACTGACAGCACTGCACACTCACAAGACTGTACTAAGAGCACTGACAGCACTGTGCACTAAGAGCACTGTGCACTCACAAGACTGTGCACTAAGAGCACTGACAGCACTGTGCACTAAGAGCACTGTGCACTCACAAGACTGCACTAAGACCACTGACAGCACTGCGCACTCACAAGACTGCACTAAGAGCACTGACAGCACTGCGCACTCACAAGACTGTGCACTAAGAGCACTGACAGCACTGCGCACTAAGAGCACTGTGCACTAAGAGCACTGTGCACTAACAAGACCGCACTAAGAGCACTGACAGCACTGCGCACTCACAAGACTGTGCACTAAGAGCACTGACAGCACTGTGCACTAAGAGCACTGTGCACTAACAAGACTGTGCCCTAAGAGCACTGACAGCACTGCGCACTAAGAGCACTGTGCACTCACAAGACTGCACTAAGAGCACTGACAGCACTGCGCACTCACAAGACTGTGCACTAAGAGCACTGACAGCAATGTGCACTAAGAGCACTGTGCACTAAGAGCACTGACAGCAATGTGCACTAAGAGCACTGTGCACTAAGAGCACTGACAGCACTGTGCACTAACAAGACTGTGCACTCACAAGACTGCACTAAGAGCACTGACAGCACTGCACACTCACAAGACTGTGCACTAAGAGCACTGACAGCACTGTGCACTAAGAGCACTGTGCACTAACAAGACTGTGCACTAAGAGCACTGACAGCACTGCGCACTAAGAGCACTGTGCACTCACAAGACTTCACTAAGAGCACTGACAGCACTGCACACTCACAAGACTGTGCACTAAGAGCACTGACAGCACTGCGCACTAAGAGCACTGTGCACTCACAAGACTGCACTAAGAGCACTGACAGCACTGCGCACTCACAAGACTGTGCACTAAGAGCACTGACAGCACTGCGCACTCACAAGACTGTGCACTAAGAGCACTGACAGCACTGCGCACTAAGAGCACTGTGCACTCACAAGACTGCACTAAGAGCACTGCGCACTCACAAGACTGTGCACTAACAAGACTGTGCACTAAGAGCACTGACAGCACTGCGCACTAAGAGCACTGTGCACTAAGAGCACTGACAGCACTGCGCACTAAGAGCACTGTGCACTCACAAGACTGCACTAAGAGCACTGACAGCACTGCGCACTCACAAGACTGTGCACTAAGAGCACTGACAGCACTGTGCACTAACAAGACTGCACTAAGAGCACTGACAGCACTGCGCACTAAGAGCACTGTGCACTCACAAGACTGCACTAAGAGCACTGACAGCACTGCGCACTCACAAGACTGTGCACTAACAAGACTGTGCACTAAGAGCACTGACAGCACTGCGCACTAAGAGCACTGTGCACTAAGAGCACTGACAGCACTGCGCACTAAGAGCACTGTGCACTCACAAGACTGCACTAAGAGCACTGACAGCACTGCACACTCACAAGACTGTGCACTAAGAGCACTGACAGCACTGTGCACTAACAAGACTGTGCACTAAGAGCACTGACAGCACTGCGCACTAACAAGACCGCACTAAGAGCACTGACAGCACTGCGCACTCACAAGACTGCACTAAGAGCACTGACAGCACTGTGCACTAAGAGCACTGTGCACTAAGAGCACTGTGCACTAACAAGACCGCACTAAGAGCACTGACAGCACTGCGCACTCACAAGACTGTGCACTAAGACCACTGACAGCACTGCGCACTAACAAGACCGCACTAAGAGCACTGACAGCACTGCGCACTCACAAGACTGTGCACTAAGAGCACTGACAGCACTGTGCACTAAGAGCACTGTGCACTAACAAGACTGTGCACTAAGAGCACTGACAGCACTGCGCACTAACAAGACTGTGCACTCACAAGACTGCACTAAGAGCACTGACAGCACTGCGCACTCACAAGACTGTGCACTAAGAGCACTGACAGCAATGTGCACTAAGAGCACTGTGCACTAACAAGACTGTGCACTAAGAGCACTGACAGCACTGCGCACTAAGAGCACTGTGCACTCACAAGACTGCACTAAGAGCACTGACAGCACTGCGCACTCACAAGACTGTGCACTAAGAGCACTGACAGCAATGTGCACTAAGAGCACTGTGCACTAACAAGACTGTGCACTAAGAGCACTGACAGCACTGTGCACTAAGAGCACTGTGCACTAAGAGCACTGACAGCACTGTGCACTAACAAGACTGCACTAAGAGCACTGACAGCACTGTGCACTAACAAGACTGTGCACTCACAAGACTGCACTAAGAGCACTGACAGCACTGTGCACTAACAAGACTGTGCACTCACAAGACTGCACTAAGAGCACTGACAGCACTGCGCACTCACAAGACTGCACTAAGAGCACTGACAGCAATGTGCACTAAGAGCACTGTGCACTAAGAGCACTGACAGCAATGTGCACTAAGAGCACTGTGCACTAACAAGACTGTGCACTAAGAGCACTGACAGCACTGCGCACTAAGAGCACTGTGCACTAAGAGCACTGACAGCACTGCGCACTCACAAGACTGCACTAAGAGCACTGACAGCACTGCACACTCACAAGACTGTGCACTAAGAGCACTGACAGCAATGTGCACTAAGAGCACTGTGCACTCACAAGACTGCACTAAGAGCACTGACAGCACTGCACACTCACAAGACTGCACTAAGAGCACTGACAGCACTGTGCACTAAGAGCACTGTGCACTCACAAGACTGTGCACTAAGAGCACTGACAGCACTGCGCACTAAGAGCACTGTGCACTCACAAGACTGCACTAAGAGCACTGACAGCACTGCGCACTCACAAGACTGTGCACTAAGAGCACTGACAGCAATGTGCACTAAGAGCACTGTGCACTAAGAGCACTGACAGCACTGTGCACTAAGAGCACTGTGCACTCACAAGACTGCACTAAGACCACTGACAGCACTGCGCACTCACAAGACTGCACTAAGAGCACTGACAGCACTGCGCACTCACAAGACTGTGCACTAAGAGCACTGACAGCACTGCGCACTAAGAGCACTGTGCACTAAGAGCACTGTGCACTAACAAGACCGCACTAAGAGCACTGACAGCACTGCGCACTCACAAGACTGTGCACTAAGACCACTGACAGCACTGCGCACTAACAAGACCGCACTAAGAGCACTGACAGCACTGCACACTCACAAGACTGTGCACTAAGAGCACTGACAGC
This sequence comes from Atractosteus spatula, assembly GCF_055471065.1. Classification (NCBI taxonomy): domain Eukaryota; kingdom Metazoa; phylum Chordata; class Actinopteri; order Semionotiformes; family Lepisosteidae; genus Atractosteus; species Atractosteus spatula. The sequence continues at coordinate 11,104,249 of NC_142710.1, read as the reverse complement.
ACTGTGCACTAAGAGCACTGTGCACTCACAAGACTGCACTAAGAGCACTGACAGCACTGCGCACTCACAAGACTGTGCACTAAGAGCACTGACAGCAATGTGCACTAAGAGCACTGTGCACTAAGAGCACTGACAGCAATGTGCACTAAGAGCACTGTGCACTAAGAGCACTGACAGCACTGTGCACTAACAAGACTGTGCACTCACAAGACTGCACTAAGAGCACTGACAGCACTGCGCACTCACAAGACTGTGCACTAAGAGCACTGACAGCACTGCGCACTAAGAGCACTGTGCACTCACAAGACTGTGCACTAAGAGCACTGACAGCACTGCGCACTAAGAGCACTGTGCACTCACAAGACTTCACTAAGAGCACTGACAGCACTGCACACTCACAAGACTGTGCACTAAGAGCACTGACAGCACTGCGCACTAAGAGCACTGTGCACTCACAAGACTGCACTAAGAGCACTGACAGCACTGCGCACTCACAAGACTGTGCACTAAGAGCACTGACAGCACTGCGCACTCACAAGACTGTGCACTAAGAGCACTGACAGCACTGCGCACTAAGAGCACTGTGCACTCACAAGACTGCACTAAGAGCACTGACAGCACTGCGCACTCACAAGACTGTGCACTAACAAGACTGTGCACTCACAAGACTGCACTAAGAGCACTGACAGCACTGCGCACTCACAAGACTGTGCACTAAGAGCACTGACAGCACTGTGCACTAAGAGCACTGTGCACTAACAAGACTGTGCACTAAGAGCACTGACAGCACTGCGCACTAAGAGCACTGTGCACTCACAAGACTTCACTAAGAGCACTGACAGCACTGCACACTCACAAGACTGTGCACTAAGAGCACTGACAGCACTGCGCACTAAGAGCACTGTGCACTCACAAGACTGCACTAAGAGCACTGACAGCACTGCGCACTCACAAGACTGTGCACTAAGAGCACTGACAGCACTGCGCACTCACAAGACTGTGCACTAAGAGCACTGACAGCACTGCGCACTAAGAGCACTGTGCACTCACAAGACTGCACTAAGAGCACTGACAGCACTGCGCACTCACAAGACTGTGCACTAAGAGCACTGACAGCAATGTGCACTAAGAGCACTGTGCACTAAGAGCACTGACAGCACTGTGCACTAAGAGCACTGTGCACTCACAAGACTGCACTAAGACCACTGACAGCACTGCGCACTCACAAGACTGCACTAAGAGCACTGACAGCACTGCGCACTCACAAGACTGTGCACTAAGAGCACTGACAGCAATGTGCACTAAGAGCACTGTGCACTAAGAGCACTGACAGCACTGTGCACTAAGAGCACTGTGCACTCACAAGACTGCACTAAGACCACTGACAGCACTGCGCACTCACAAGACTGCACTAAGAGCACTGACAGCACTGCGCACTCACAAGACTGTGCACTAAGAGCACTGACAGCACTGCGCACTAAGAGCACTGTGCACTAAGAGCACTGTGCACTAACAAGACCGCACTAAGAGCACTGACAGCACTGCGCACTCACAAGACTGTGCACTAAGACCACTGACAGCACTGCGCACTAACAAGACCGCACTAAGAGCACTGACAGCACTGCACACTCACAAGACTGTGCACTAAGAGCACTGACAGCACTGTGCACTAAGAGCACTGTGCACTCACAAGACTGCACTAAGAGCACTGACAGCACTGCGCACTCACAAGACTGTGCACTAAGAGCACTGACAGCAATGTGCACTAAGAGCACTGTGCACTAAGAGCACTGACAGCAATGTGCACTAAGAGCACTGTGCACTAAGAGCACTGACAGCACTGTGCACTAACAAGACTGTGCACTCACAAGACTGCACTAAGAGCACTGACAGCACTGCGCACTCACAAGACTGTGCACTAAGAGCACTGACAGCACTGTGCACTAAGAGCACTGTGCACTAACAAGACTGTGCACTAAGAGCACTGACAGCACTGCGCACTAAGAGCACTGTGCACTCACAAGACTTCACTAAGAGCACTGACAGCACTGCACACTCACAAGACTGTGCACTAAGAGCACTGACAGCACTGCGCACTAAGAGCACTGTGCACTCACAAGACTGCACTAAGAGCACTGACAGCACTGCGCACTCACAAGACTGTGCACTAAGAGCACTGACAGCACTGCGCACTCACAAGACTGTGCACTAAGAGCACTGACAGCACTGCGCACTAAGAGCACTGTGCACTCACAAGACTGCACTAAGAGCACTGACAGCACTGCGCACTCACAAGACTGTGCACTAACAAGACTGTGCACTAAGAGCACTGACAGCACTGCGCACTAAGAGCACTGTGCACTAAGAGCACTGACAGCACTGCGCACTAAGAGCACTGTGCACTCACAAGACTGCACTAAGAGCACTGACAGCACTGCGCACTCACAAGACTGTGCACTAAGAGCACTGACAGCAATGTGCACTAAGAGCACTGTGCACTAAGAGCACTGACAGCACTGTGCACTAAGAGCACTGTGCACTCACAAGACTGCACTAAGACCACTGACAGCACTGCGCACTCACAAGACTGCACTAAGAGCACTGACAGCACTGCGCACTCACAAGACTGTGCACTAAGAGCACTGACAGCACTGCACACTAAGAGCACTGTCCACTAAGAGCACTGTGCACTAACAAGACCGCACTAAGAGCACTGACAGCACTGCACACTCACAAGACTGTGCACTAAGACCACTGACAGCACTGCGCACTAACAAGACCGCACTAAGAGCACTGACAGCACTGCGCACTCACAAGACTGTGCACTAAGAGCACTGTGCACTAACAAGACTGTGCACTAAGAGCACTGACAACACTGCGCACTAAGAGCACTGTGCACTCACAAGACTGCACTAAGAGCACTGACAGCACTGCGCACTCACAAGACTGTGCACTAAGAGCACTGACAGCAATGTGCACTAAGAGCACTGTGCACTAAGAGCACTGACAGCACTGTGCACTAACAAGACTGTGCACTCACAAGACTGCACTAAGAGCACTGACAGCACTGCGCACTCACAAGACTGTGCACTAAGAGCACTGACAGCACTGTGCACTAAGAGCACTGTGCACTAACAAGACTGTGCACTAAGAGCACTGACAGCACTGCGCACTAAGAGCACTGTGCACTCACAAGACTTCACTAAGAGCACTGACAGCACTGCACACTCACAAGACTGTGCACTAAGAGCACTGACAGCACTGCGCAGTAAGAGCACTGTGCACTAACAAGACTGCACTAAGAGCACTGACAGCACTGCGCACTCACAAGACTGTGCACTAAGAGCACTGACAGCACTGTGCACTAACAAGACTGCACTAAGAGCACTGACAGCACTGCGCACTAAGAGCACTGTGCACTCACAAGACTGCACTAAGAGCACTGACAGCACTGCGCACTCACAAGACTGTGCACTAAGAGCACTGACAGCACTGTGCACTAACAAGACTGCACTAAGAGCACTGACAGCACTGCGCACTAAGAGCACTGTGCACTCACAAGACTGCACTAAGAGCACTGACAGCACTGCGCACTCACAAGACTGTGCACTAACAAGACTGTGCACTAAGAGCACTGACAGCACTGCGCACTAAGAGCACTGTGCACTAAGAGCACTGACAGCACTGCGCACTAAGAGCACTGTGCACTCACAAGACTGCACTAAGAGCACTGAGAGCACTGTGCACTCACAAGACTGTGCACTAAGAGCACTGACAGCACTGTGCACTAAGAGCACTGTGCACTAACAAGACTGTGCACTAAGAGCACTGACAGCACTGCGCACTAAGAGCACTGTGCACTCACAAGACTGCACTAAGAGCACTGACAGCACTGCACACTCACAAGACTGTGCACTAAGAGCACTGACAGCACTGTGCACTAACAAGACTGTGCACTAAGAGCACTGACAGCACTGCGCACTAACAAGACCGCACTAAGAGCACTGACAGCACTGCGCACTCACAAGACTGTGCACTAAGAGCACTGACAGCACTGTGCACTAAGAGCACTGTGCACTAAGAGCACTGTGCACTAACAAGACCGCACTAAGAGCACTGACAGCACTGCGCACTCACAAGACTGTGCACTAAGACCACTGACAGCACTGCGCACTAACAAGACCGCACTAAGAGCACTGACAGCACTGCGCACTCACAAGACTGTGCACTAAGAGCACTGACAGCACTGTGCACTAAGAGCACTGTGCACTAACAAGACTGTGCACTAAGAGCACTGACAGCACTGCGCACTAACAAGACTGTGCACTCACAAGACTGCACTAAGAGCACTGACAGCAATGTGCACTAAGAGCACTGTGCACTAACAAGACTGTGCACTAAGAGCACTGACAGCACTGCGCACTAAGAGCACTGTGCACTCACAAGACTGCACTAAGAGCACTGACAGCACTGCGCACTAAGAGCACTGTGCACTCACAAGACTGCACTAAGAGCACTGACAGCACTGCGCACTCACAAGACTGTGCACTAAGAGCACTGACAGCAATGTGCACTAAGAGCACTGTGCACTAACAAGACTGTGCACTAAGAGCACTGACAGCACTGCGCACTAAGAGCACTGTGCACTAAGAGCACTGACAGCACTGTGCACTAACAAGACTGCACTAAGAGCACTGACAGCACTGTGCACTAACAAGACTGTGCACTCACAAGACTGCACTAAGAGCACTGACAGCACTGTGCACTCACAAGACTGCACTAAGAGCACTGACAGCACTGCGCACTAACAAGACCGCACTAAGAGCACTGACAGCACTGCGCACTCACAAGACTGTGCACTAAGACCACTGACAGCACTGCGCACTAACAAGACCGCACTAAGAGCACTGACAGCACTGCGCACTCACAAGACTGTGCACTAAGAGCACTGACAGCACTGTGCACTAAGAGCACTGTGCACTAACAAGACTGTGCACTAAGAGCACTGACAGCACTGCGCACTAACAAGACTGTGCACTCACAAGACTGCACTAAGAGCACTGACAGCACTGCGCACTCACAAGACTGCACTAAGAGCACTGACAGCAATGTGCACTAAGAGCACTGTGCACTAAGAGCACTGACAGCAATGTGCACTAAGAGCACTGTGCACTAACAAGACTGTGCACTAAGAGCACTGACAGCACTGCGCACTAAGAGCACTGTGCACTAAGAGCACTGACAGCACTGCGCACTCACAAGACTGCACTAAGAGCACTGACAGCACTGCACACTCACAAGACTGTGCACTAAGAGCACTGACAGCAATGTGCACTAAGAGCACTGTGCACTCACAAGACTGCACTAAGAGCACTGACAGCACTGCACACTCACAAGACTGCACTAAGAGCACTGACAGCACTGTGCACTAAGAGCACTGTGCACTCACAAGACTGTGCACTAAGAGCACTGACAGCACTGCGCACTAAGAGCACTGTGCACTCACAAGACTGCACTAAGAGCACTGACAGCACTGCGCACTCACAAGACTGTGCACTAAGAGCACTGACAGCAATGTGCACTAAGAGCACTGTGCACTAAGAGCACTGACAGCACTGTGCACTAAGAGCACTGTGCACTCACAAGACTGCACTAAGACCACTGACAGCACTGCGCACTCACAAGACTGCACTAAGAGCACTGACAGCACTGCGCACTCACAAGACTGTGCACTAAGAGCACTGACAGCACTGTGCACTAACAAGACTGTGCACTAACAAGACTGTGAACTAAGAGCACTGACAGCACTGTGCACTAAGAGCACTGTGCACTCACAAGACTGTGCACTAAGAGCACTGTGCACTCACAAGACTGTGCACTAAGAGCACTGTGCACTCACAAGATGCACTAAGAGCACTGACAGCACTGCGCACTAAGAGCACTGTGCACTAACAAGACTGCACTAAGAGCACTGACAGCACTGTGCACTAACAAGACTGTGCACTAAGAGCACTGACAGCACTGTGCACTAACAAGACTGTGAACTGAGCACTGACAGCACTGTGCACGGACAGGAGCCCCAGAGTCTCTTGTAAAAGCCGGTGCAGGAGTGTACAGAGACAGGAGCCCCAGAGTCTCTTATAAAAGCCGGCGCAGGTGTGTACAGAGACAGGAGCCCCAGAGTCTCTTATAAAAGCCGGTGCAGGTGTGTACAGAGACAGGAGCCCCAGAGTCTCTTATAAAAGCCAGTGCAGGTGTGTACAGAGACAGGAGCCCCAGAGTCTCTTATAAAAGCTGGCGCAGGTGTGTACAGAGACAGGAGCCCCAGAGTCTCTTATAAAAGCCGGTGCAGGTGTGTACAGAGACAGGAGCCCCAGAGTCTCTTATAAAAGCCGGTGCAGGTGTGTACAGAGACAGGAGCCCCAGAGTCTCTTATAAAAGCCGGTGCAGGTGTGTACAGAGACAGGAGCCCCAGAGTCTCTTATAAAAGCCAGTGCAGGTGTGTACAGAGACAGGAGCCCCAGAGTCTCTTATAAAAGCAGGTGCAGGTGTGTACAGAGACAGGAGCCCCAGAGTCTCTTATAAAAGCCGGTGCAGGTGTGTACAGAGACAGGAGCCCCAGAGTCTCTTATAAAAGCCAGTGCAGGTGTGTACAGAGACAGGAGCCCCAGAGTCTCTTATAAAAGCAGGTGCAGGTGTGTACAGAGACAGGAGCCCCAGAGTCTCTTATAAAAGCCGGTGCAGGTGTGTACAGAGACAGGAGCCCAGATTCTCTTTGACAGCTGTAATCTCATCCTACAGTAGATTCCTAAGTAGATTCGTAAGTTGATTCCTACAGTAGATTCCTCTTGCTCTTCAGCATTTACATGTTTCCACTTGGTCAGCTTTTAAGATCACGTCCTCAGCTTTCATTTCTATCCTGACGATACTCAGATATACATCCATACCAAACCTGACACTGATGTGGCTGTCTCTGTTCTATCTCATTGCATCTCTGACATAAAAACTTGGATGACTCAAAACTTCCTTCATCTCAACTGCGACAAGGCTGAAGTCGTGCTTATTGGTACCCCCCATCGACCTCGTGAAGCCAGTCCTGTAACCCTGTCTGTAGATGGTCCTGTACTTGAGCTTCAGTCTAAACTGAAAAACCTTGGGCTGACATTTGTTTCTTGCTTAACATGCGACCCACATGTGCAGCAGACTGTCAAAACATCTTTCTTTCACCTCCGAAATCTCGCTAGACTACGCCCTGTGTTATCGCTAACTGTGGCTGAAAAGCTGATCAGCACATTTGTGTTCTCTCGAATTGACTACTGTAATGCTCGACTCGCTGGGGTATCTAAATCTACCCTGAACAAACTGCAGTCTGTCCACAATTCGGCAGCCAGAATCCTGACCAGGTCTAGTGCAAGTGATCACATCACTCCTGTCCTGGAGTCCCTGCACTGGCTTCCAGTCAAATTCCGTGTGGACTTTAAAATCCTCCTGCTCACCTATAAGACTCTGCATGGCTCTCCACCTCAGTACCTGTCTGAGCTACTATCGCCCTCCTCCCCACCTCACAACCTTCGCTCCTCTAACTCTGCTCTCCTGTCTGTCCCCCAAGCCCGTCTGCACTCTAGGGGTGACAGGGCCTTCTCCTGCTGCGCCCCCAAGCTCTGGGACTCTCTCTGCCCGAGGACATCAGAGAGTCTCCTTCAGATCCAGACTCAAACCTCCTCCTCGAGAAGAGTCTGTACTGACCTGGTCTCGTTCCTCACCCCTCTGTGCGCCCCTCCCCGGTCTGCTCTGTGTGTTGTCATTGTGTCTTATCTGGTGTAGTCTTCTTATTTATTATTGTTGTCATTCTGTAAAGCGCTTTGAGAAGCCACCTTTAAAGGCGCTATATAAAATAGAGTTGACGATTATATAAGCTGATCTGTTCCTGTGTGTTTGTGTCTGGCAGGTGGGAGAGGTGGTGAACAGGGCCAAAGAGCTGTGCCTCCTGTCTGCCCCCGAGGGGACAAGAGCAGAGGGAGAGAGAGAGGAGTCTTCACCAAGAACAGCCCTCCCTGACTGCAGTGAGGAGCCCGGTGAAGCAGAGAGACAGTCCGTACCCAGAGCTAGTGACCGGTCCGTACCCAGAGACAGTGACCGGTCCGTACCCAGAGACAGTGACCGGTCCGTACCCAGAGCTAGTGACCGGTCCGTACCCAGAGACAGTGACCGGTCCGTACCCAGAGACAGTGACCGGTCCGTACCCAGAGCTAGTGACCGGTCCGTACCCAGAGACAGTGACCGGTCCGTACCCAGAGACAGTGACCGGTCCGTACCCAGAGCTAGTGACCGGTCCGTACCCAGAGACAGTGACCGGTCCGTACCCAGAGCTAGTGACCGGTCCGTACCCAGAGACAGTGACCGGTCCGTACCCAGAGACAGTGACCGGTCCGTACCCAGAGCTAGTGACCGGTCCGTACCCAGAGCTAGTGACCGGTCCGTACCCAGAGACAGTGACCGGTCCGTACCCAGAGACAGTGACCGGTCCGTACCCAGAGACAGTGACCGGTCCGTACCCAGAGACAGTGACCGGTCTGAGTCAGTGACTGAGTGTCACAGTGCCAGAGACCCAGTCAGTGGTCAGGAGGGCACAAGTGCAGACAAAGCAGAGAGTTCTGACCATGGGTTCAGAGGAAAAAAGGCGACAGACCAGTCCATTCACGCAAATAAAGACCAGTCAGTAGATACAGTTCCAAACCAGTCCATTCACGCAAATAAAGACCAGTCAGTAGATACAGTTCCAAACCAGTCCATACACACATACACAGACCAGTCCATACACACAAATAAAGACCAGTCAGTAGATACAGTTCCAAACCAGTCCATACACACAAATACAGACCAGTCAGTAGATACAGTTCCAAACCAGTCCATACACACAAATACACACCAGTCAGAAGATACAGTTCCAAACCAGTCCATACACACAAATACAGACCAGTCCGTACACACATACACAGACCAGTCCATACACACAAATACAGACCAGTCAGTAGATACGTTTCCAAACCAGTCCATACACACAAATACAGACCAGTCAGTAGATACGTTTCCAAACCAGTCCGTACACACAAATACAGACCAGTCCATACACACAAATACAGACCAGTCAGTAGATACGTTTCCAAACCAGTCTATACACACAAATACAGACCAGTCAGTAGATACGTTTCCAAACCAGTCCATACACACAAATACAGACCAGTCCGTACACACATACACAGACCAGTCCATACACACAAATACAGACCAGTCAGTAGATACGTTTCCAAACCAGTCCATACACACAAATACAGACCAGTCAGTAGATACGTTTCCAAACCAGTCCGTACACACAAATACAGACCAGTCCATACACACAAATACAGACCAGTCAGTAGATACGTTTCCAAACCAGTCTATACACACAAATACAGACCAGTCAGTAGATACAGTTCCAAACCAGTCCATACACACAAATACAGACCAGTCCGTACACACATACACAGACCAGTCCATACACACAAATACAGACCAGTCAGTAGATACGTTTCCAAACCAGTCCATACACACAAATACAGACCAGTCCGTACACACATACACAGACCAGTCCATACACACAAATACAGACCAGTCAGTAGATACGTTTCCAAACCAGTCTATACACACAAATACAGACCAGTCAGTAGATACGTTTCCAAACCAGTCCATACACACAAATACAGACCAGTCCATTCACGCAAATAAAGACCAGTCAGTAGATACAGTTCCAAACCAGTCCATACACACATACACAGACCAGTCCGTACACACATACACAGACCAGTCCATACACACAAATACAGACCAGTCAGTAGATACGTTTCCAAACCAGTCCATACACACAAATACAGACCAGTCAGTAGATACGTTTCCAAACCAGTCCATACACACAAATACAGACCAGTCAGTAGATACGTTTCCAAACCAGTTCGTACACACAAATACAGACCAATCCATACACACAAATACACACCAATCAGTAGATACATTTCCAAACCAGTCCATACACGCAAATAAAGACCAGTCCATACACGCAAATACAGACCAGTCAGTAGATACAGTTCCAAACCAGTCCATACACACAAATACAGACCAGTCCATACACACAAATACACACCAGTCAGAAGATACAGTTCCAAACCAGTCCATACACACAAATACAGACCAGTCCGTACACACAAATACACCCCAGTCAGTAGATACAGTTCCAAACCAGTCCATACACACAAATACACACCAGTCAGAAGATACAGTTCCAAACCAGTCCATACACACAAATACAGACCAGTCCGTACACACATACACAGACCAGTCCATACACACAAATACAGACCAGTCAGTAGATACGTTTCCAAACCAGTCCATACACACAAATACAGACCAGTCAGTAGATACGTTTCCAAACCAGTCCGTACACACAAATACAGACCAGTCCATACACACAAATACAGACCAGTCAGTAGATACGTTTCCAAACCAGTCTATACACACAAATACAGACCAGTCAGTAGATACGTTTCCAAACCAGTCCATACACACAAATACAGACCAGTCAGCTCTGACCCTGAGCAGAGGAAGACGGGCTCCTGATTGTTCCTGGTGGAGAAAACATTCTCAAGGTGAGTTCTGGCTCAGTGATAGTGTGGTAGAGTGTGCCTGTCTGTCTGTGCGCCGAGCTGTCGGGCAGTGAGACAGGTCAGCTGGTACAGCGAGCGACTCTGACGGTGCCTGTCTGTCTGCTCACCTGTGTGTGTTTCCAGGCAGCAGCACAGTCAGCCCGTGGACTGAGAGAGAGACAGGCAGTTCGGGCAGCGCGGAGGCCGGGAGAGAGACAGGCAGTTCGGGCAGCACGGAGGCCGGGAGAGAGACAGGCACTTTGGGCAACACGGAGGCCGAGAGAGAGACAGGCACTTCGGGCAACACGGAGGCCGAGAGAGAGACGGGCACTTCAGGCAGCGCGGAGGCCGGGAGAGAGACAGGCAGTTCAGGCAGCGTGGAGGCAGAGAGAGAGACCGGCAGTTCGAGCAGCGCGGAGGTCGAGAGAGAGACAGGCACTTCAGGCAACATGGAGGCCGAGAGAGAGACAGGCAGTTCGGGCAGCGCGGAGGTCGAGAGAGAGACAGGCACTTCAGGCAACATGGAGGCCGAGAGAGAGACAGGCACTTCAGGCAGCGCGGAGGGGCAGACGGCGAGGGGCGAGGGGCAGGAGGGGCAGACGGCGAGGGGCGAGGGGCAGGGGGGGGAGGGCGCGGAGGGGCTGGCGTCCCAGGTGCTCAGCGAGAGCCTGCGGGAGCTGGAGGAGGAGGAGGAGGAGGAGGAAGAGGACTGGGAGAGCTGCTCCCAGAGGCAGGAGTCCGGACGGGACGCTGGAGGAGACGAGCCGGGCCAGCGGGTCCAGTCCCAGGGGCAGAGGGGCAGCGGAGCGACAGGAGAGGGGGGCAGGGAGAGGAGAGGAAGAGGAGGAGGAGGAAGAGGAGCACCGATCGGGCCCGGAGAGAGAGGGGCGGGCTGGTGGGGGCCGGGGGGGAGGGGCGACCGGAGGACGGACAGGCCCGGCTGCCAACCCGGAGACGGGCGGAGGAGCTGGGAGCCAATGGGCGCGCGGAGGCGGGACCTGCGCCCCTGCGAGAGCAGCCGCGATTGGAGGAGCCGCCGCGGAGAGGGCGGGGCCAGAGCCGAGGGTGAGCAGGCGGCCACTGGGGTGTCGCCCCGGTACCGCAGCGCCGAGCCCCTCGGCCCGGGCCTCCGGGGTGAAACTGTAGTCCTCATCCTACACCGTACTGCAGGGACGCCACACCGCGCAGCGCGGCCGATCCGCCCCGCTCGGTGCATCGCCAGAGCCGTCACATCCCCTCCCTCCCTCCCGCCGCACGCCGCTCTGGGCCCCGGGCCGGCCGCTGGGCGGGGCCCGGATCCCCGCCCTCGCCCGGGCGCCCCCGCCCCGCTCGGCGCCGCCTCCCCCCCGCCCGCTCCTGCACGGCGGCTTCCCGGCGCGCCGCGGCCTAGTCCCCGAGCGGCGCCCAGCGGCACACACGCACACACGGCAGCGAGCGGCAGCGCCAACATGCACATCAAAGCAGGTACTTCAGGCGTCTCCCGCCCGGCCCGGCCCGGCCCGGCACTCGGGCTTCCGGGCGCGACGCGAAGCTTTCCCCCGTGTGGGTCTGCGGAGTTTCCCCTGAGCGGGCAGCCCGTGGGAGCCGTGTTCTGACCCGGTTCGGGCGGCAGTCGGGAGCCCCGCCACAGCGGCGGTTGTGTACCGGGGGGTGGCGAGGTTAGGGAGCGTTTGGAAAAGGGAGAAAAAAAAAACCACCTCCTCTCAGCTTTCTTTCGCGTTCCGCCGTGTTTTTCGGCGGCCCTGGCTCGGTTTCTCCGTGGGTCGCGGTGCCGGTGCCGGTGCCGGCCGGGTGTTCTGGTGGCTCTGGGCCGGGCGGCCAAACTTTTCTGGAAGAGTCTGGAAACTCGCCGCCCGGCGGGGGAGAGGGACGGGACGGGCCCGGACCGGACCGGGGCCACCACAGCCCCCCACTCCTCCTCCTCCTCCTCCCCAGCCTGGGGAGCTGGCCTGGGGAGGGGGGGGTCCCCGTTTCTGTGTGGAAACCGGACCCCGTGAGGCTCCCCCCCCCGCCCGCCTCTCTCCCCCGAACCGGCCCGGACGGCCGCTCGCTGCCCCCTCGCACACACTGTCCCCGCCGCCTGGGGGGGCACTGCCGCCGCCGTCCCTGGGGGGCTTGTTAGAGGGGGAAAATAACTTTGAACGCCGTGGCGGGGGGGCGGCGGGCATGTTTCCGTGCGAACGGGGCGCCGGCGAGTTTCTTTCCGAGGTCAGGCGGCGAGGCGGAAGCGGCGGGCGCCCCCTGCTGGCCGGAGGCGAGTCCGCGGCGCCTCGCTGCCAGATCCTGCTCCCGCTCCGCGGCCGCGGGCCCGGGCGCGCCTGCCACATAGTGCTCCCGCAGGGTCTGGCCGGCGGAACGTCACGGGCCGTGGGCCGTGGGCTGTGGGCTGTGGGCTGGGGGCCCGCTCTGCCCAGCGCAGCCCTGGACTGCAGCCTAGGCGTTGAGCTCCTGCAGCAGTGTCTCTGTGGCTCAGTGTAGTGTGAAAATCTGTCTGTATTCATGTACTGTACAATGTCAGTGTATCTGTATTAACCCCTCTCTCGGTGCAGTGTTAATGTACTGGAGTGTCCAGTCAGTGTGTGTGTATTAACCCCTCTCTCTCTCAGTGCAGTGTTAATGTACTGGAGTGTCCAGTCAGTGTGTCTGTATTAACCCCTCTCTCTCTCAGTGCAGTGTTAATGTACTGGAGTGTCCAGTCAGTGTGTCTGTATTAACCCCTCTCTCTCTCAGTGCAGTGTTAATGTACTGGAGTGTCCAGTCAGTGTGTCTGTATTAACCCCTCTCTCTCTCAGTGTAGTGTTCATGTACTGGAGTGTCCAGTCAGTGTGTCTGTATTAACCCCTCTCTCTCTCAGTGTAGTGTTCATGTACTGGAGTGTCCAGTCAGTGTGTCTGTATTAACCCCTCTCTCTCTCTCAGTGCAGTGTTCATGTACTGAAGTGTCCAGTCAGTGTGTCTGTATTAACCCCTCTCTCTCTCAGTGCAGTGTTAATGTACTGGAGTGTCCAGTCAGTGTGTGTGTGTATTAACCCCTCTCTCTCTCTCAGTGCAGTGTTAATGTACTGGAGTGTCCAGTCAGTGTGTCTGTATTAACCCCTCTCTCTCTCTCAGTGCAGTGTTCATGTACTGGAGTGTCCAGTCAGTGTGTCTGTATGAACCCCTCTCTCTCTCAGTGCAGTGTTAATGTACTGGAGTGTCCAGTCAGTGTGTGTGTATTAACCCCTCTCTCTCTCAGTGCAGTGTTAATGTACTGGAGTGTCCACTCAGTGTGTGTGTATTAACCCCTCTCTCTCAGTGCAGTGTTAATGTACTGGAGTGTCCAGTCAGTGTGTCTGTATTAACCCCTCTCTCTCTCTCAGTGCAGTGTTAATGTACTGGAGTGTCCAGTCAGTGTGTCTGTATTAACCCCTCTCTCTCAGTGCAGTGTTAATGTACTGGAGTGTCCAGTCAGTGTGTCTGTATTAACCCCTCTCTCTCTCAGTGCAGTGTTAATGTACTGGAGTGTCCAGTCAGTGTGTCTGTATTAACCCCTCTCTCTCAGTGCAGTGTTAATGTACTGGAGTGTCCAGTCAGTGTGTGTGTATGAACCCCTCTCTCTCTCTCAGTGCAGTGTTAATGTACTGGAGTGTCCAGTCAGTGTGTCTGTATTAACCCCTCTCTCTCTCTCAGTGCAGTGTTAATGTACTGGAGTGTCCAGTCAGTGTGTCTGTATTAACCCCTCTCTCTCTCTCAGTGCAGTGTTAATGTACTGGAGTGTCCAGTCAGTGTGTCTGTATTAACCCCTCTCTCTCAGTGCAGTGTTAATGTACTGGAGTGTCCAGTCAGTGTGTGTGTATTAACCCCTCTCTCTCAGTGCAGTGTTAATGTACTGGAGTGTCCAGTCAGTGTGTGTGTATTAACCCCTCTCTCTCTCTCAGTGCAGTGTTAATGTACTGGAGTGTCCAGTCAGTGTGTGTGTATTAACCCCTCTCTCTCTCAGTGCAGTGTTAATGTACTGGAGTGTCCAGTCACTGTGTCTGTATTAACCCCTCTCTCTCTCAGTGCAGTGTTAATGTACTGGAGTGTCCAGTCAGTGTGTGTGTATGAACCCCTCTCTCTCTCAGTGCAGTGTTAATGTACTGGAGTGTCCAGTCAGTGTGTGTGTATTAACCCCTCTCTCTCTCAGTGCAGTGTTAATGTACTGGAGGGTCCAGTCAGTGTGTGTGTATTAACCCCTCTCTCTCTCAGTGCAGTGTTAATGTACTGGAGTGTCCAGTCAGTGTGTGTGTATTAACCCCTCTCTCTCTCAGTGCAGTGTTAATGTACTGGAGTGTCCAGTCAGTGTGTCTGTATTAACCCCTCTCTCTCTCAGTGCAGTGTTAATGTACTGGAGTGTGCAGTCAGTGTGTGTGTATTAACCCCTCTCTCTCTCAGTGCAGTGTTAATGTACTGGAGTGTCCAGTCAGTGTGTGTGTATTAACCCCTCTCTCTCTCAGTGCAGTGTTAATGTACTGGAGTGTCCAGTCAGTGTGTGTGTATTAACCCCTCTCTCTCTCAGTGCAGTGTTAATGTACTGGAGTGTCCAGTCAGTGTGTGTGTATGAACCCCTCTCTCTCTCAGTGCAGTGTTAATGTACTGGAGTGTCCAGTCAGTGTGTGTGTATTAACCCCTCTCTCTCTCAGTGCAGTGTTAATGTACTGGAGTGTCCAGTCAGTGTGTGTGTATTAACCCCTCTCTCTCCCTCTCAGTGCAGTGTTAATGTACTGGAGTGTCCAGTCAGTGTGTGTGTATTAACCCCTCTCTCTCTCAGTGCAGTGTTAATGTACTGGAGTGTGCAGTCAGTGTGTGTGTATTAACCCCTCTCTCTCTCAGTGCAGTGTTAATGTACTGGAGTGTCCAGTCAGTGTGTGTGTATTAACCCCTCTCTCTCTCAGTGCAGTGTTAATGTACTGGAGTGTCCAGTCAGTGTGTGTGTATTAACCCCTCTCTCTCTCAGTGCAGTGTTAATGTACTGGAGTGTCCAGTCAGTGTGTGTGTATTAACCCCTCTCTCTCTCAGTGCAGTGTTAATGTACTGGAGTGTCCAGTCAGTGTGTGTGTATTAACCCCTCTCTCTCTCAGTGCAGTGTTAATGTACTGGAGTGTCCAGTCAGTGTGTGTGTATTAACCCCTCTCTCTCTCAGTGCAGTGTTAATGTACTGGAGTGTCCAGTCAGTGTGTGTGTATTAACCCCTCTCTCTCTCAGTGCAGTGTTAATGTACTGGAGTGTCCAGTCAGTGTGTGTGTATTAACCCCTCTCTCTCTCAGTGCAGTGTTAATGTACTGGAGTGTCCAGTCAGTGTGTGTGTATTAACCCCTCTCTCTCTCAGTGCAGTGTTAATGTACTGGAGTGTCCAGTCAGTGTGTCTGTATTAACCCCTCTCTCTCTCTCAGTGCAGTGTTAATGTACTGGAGTGTCCAGTCAGTGTGTGTGTATTAACCCCTCTCTCTCTCAGTGCAGTGTTAATGTACTGGAGTGTCCAGTCAGTGTGTGTATTAACCCCTCTCTCTCTCAGTGCAGTGTTAATGTACTGGAGTGTCCAGTCAGTGTGTGTGTATTAACCCCTCTCTCTCAGTGCAGTGTTAATGTACTGGAGTGTCCAGTCAGTGTGTCTGTATTAACCCCTCTCTCTCTCAGTGCAGTGTTAATGTACTGGAGTGTCCAGTCAGTGTGTGTGTATTAACCCCTCTCTCTCTCAGTGCAGTGTTAATGTACTGGAGTGTCCAGTCAGTGTGTCTGTATTAACCCCTCTCTCTCTCAGTGCAGTGTTAATGTACTGGAGTGTGCAGTCAGTGTGTGTGTATTAACCCCTCTCTCTCTCTCAGTGCAGTGTTAATGTACTGGAGTGTCCAGTCAGTGTGTGTGTATTAACCCCTCTCTCTCTCAGTGCAGTGTTAATGTACTGGAGTGTCCAGTCAGTGTGTGTGTATTAACCCCTCTCTCTCTCAGTGCAGTGTTAATGTACTGGAGTGTCCAGTCAGTGTGTGTGTATTAACCCCTCTCTCTCTCAGTGCAGTGTTAATGTACTGGAGTGTCCAGTCAGTGTGTGTGTATTAACCCCTCTCTCTCTCAGTGCAGTGTTAATGTACTGGAGTGTCCAGTCAGTGTGTGTGTATTAACCCCTCTCTCTCTCAGTGCAGTGTTAATGTACTGTAGTGTCCAGTCAGTGTGTGTGTATTAACCCCTCTCTCTCTCAGTGCAGTGTTAATGTACTGGAGTGTCCAGTCAGTGTGTCTGTATTAACCCCTCTCTCTCTCTCAGTGCAGTGTTAATGTACTGGAGTGTCCAGTCAGTGTGTGTATTAACCCCTCTCTCTCTCAGTACAGTGTTAATGTACTGGAGTGTCCAGTCAGTGTGTCTGTATTAACCCCTCTCTCTCTCTCAGTGCAGTGTTCATGTACTGGAGTGTCCAGTCAGTGTGTCTGTATTAACCCCTCTCTCTCTCTCAGTGCAGTGTTAATGTACTGGAGTGTCCAGTCAGTGTGTGTGTATTAACCCCTCTCTCTCAGTGCAGTGTTAATGTACTGGAGTGTCCAGTCAGTGTGTGTATTAACCCCTCTCTCTCTCTCTCAGTGCAGTGTTAATGTACTGGAGTGTCCAGTCAGTGTGTGTATTAACCCCTCTCTCTCTCAGTGCAGTGTTAATGTACTGGAGTGTCCAGTCAGTGTGTCTGTATTAACCCCTCTCTCTCTCTCAGTGCAGTGTTCATGTACTGGAGTGTCCAGTCAGTGTGTCTGTATTAACCCCTCTCTCTCTCTCAGTACAGTGTTAATGTACTGGAGTGTCCAGTCAGTGTGTGTATTAACCCCTCTCTCTCTCTCTCAGTGCAGTGTTAATGTACTGGAGTGTCCAGTCAGTGTGTGTATTAACCCCTCTCTCTCTCAGTGCAGTGTTAATGTACTGGAGTGTCCAGTCAGTGTGTGTGTATTAACCCCTCTCTCTCTCAGTGCAGTGTTAATGTACTGGAGTGTCCAGTCAGTGTGTGTGTATTAACCCCTCTCTCTCTCAGTGCAGTGTTAATGTACTGGAGTGTCCAGTCAGTGTGTGTGTATTAACCCCTCTCTCTCTCAGTGCAGTGTTAATGTACTGGAGTGTCCAGTCAGTGTGTCTGTATTAACCCCTCTCTCTCTCTCTCAGTGCAGTGTTAATGTACTGGAGTGTCCAGTCAGTGTGTGTGTATTAACCCCTCTCTCTCTCAGTGCAGTGTTAATGTACTGGAGTGTCCAGTCAGTGTGTGTGTATTAACCCCTCTCTCTCTCAGTGCAGTGTTAATGTACTGGAGTGTCCAGTCAGTGTGTGTGTATTAACCCCTCTCTCTCTCAGTGCAGTGTTAATGTACTGGAGTGTCCAGTCAGTGTGTGTGTATGAACCCCTCTCTCTCAGTGCAGTGTTAATGTACTGGAGTGTCCAGTCAGTGTGTGTGTATTAACCCCTCTCTCTCTCAGTGCAGTGTTAATGTACTGGAGTGTCCAGTCAGTGTGTGTGTATTAATCCCTCTCTCTCTCAGTGCAGTGTTAATGTACTGGAGTGTCCAGTCAGTGTGTGTGTATTAACCCCTCTCTCTCTCTCAGTGCAGTGTTAATGTACTGGAGTGTCCAGTCAGTGTGTGTGTATGAACCCCTCTCTCTCAGTGCAGTGTTAATGTACTGGAGTGTCCAGTCAGTGTGTGTGTATTAACCCCTCTCTCTCTCAGTGCAGTGTTAATGTACTGGAGTGTCCAGTCAGTGTGTGTGTATTAACCCCCCTCTCTCTCAGTGCAGTGTTAATGTACTGGAGTGTCCAGTCAGTGTGTCTGTATTAACCCCTCTCTCTCTCAGTGCAGTGTTCATGTACTGGAGTGTCCAGTCAGTGTGTGTGTATTAACCCCTCTCTCTCTCAGTGCAGTGTTAATGTACTGGAGTGTCCAGTCAGTGTGTGTATTAACCCCTCTCTCTCTCAGTGCAGTGTTAATGTACTGGAGTGTCCAGTCAGTGTGTGTGTATGAACCCCTCTCTCTCTCAGTGCAGTGTTAATGTACTGGAGTGTCCAGTCAGTGTGTCTGTATTAACCCCTCTCTCTCTCTCAGTGCAGTGTTAATGTACTGGAGTGTGCAGTCAGTGTGTGTGTATTAACCCCTCTCTCTCTCAGTGCAGTGTTAATGTACTGGAGTGTCCAGTCAGTGTGTGTGTATTAACCCCTCTCTCTCTCAGTGCAGTGTTAATGTACTGGAGTGTCCAGTCAGTGTGTCTGTATTAACCCCTCTCTCTCTCAGTGCAGTGTTAATGTACTGGAGTGTCCAGTCAGTGTGTGTGTATTAACCCCTCTCTCTCTCAGTGCAGTGTTAATGTACTGGAGTGTCCAGTCAGTGTGTGTGTATTAACCCCTCTCTCTCTCAGTGCAGTGTTAATGTACTGGAGTGTCCAGTCAGTGTGTGTGTATTAACCCCTCTCTCTCAGTGCAGTGTTAATGTACTGGAGTGTCCAGTCAGTGTGTCTGTATTAACCCCTCTCTCTCTCAGTGCAGTGTTAATGTACTGGAGTGTCCAGTCAGTGTGTCTGTATTAACCCCTCTCTCTCTCAGTGCAGTGTTAATGTACTGGAGTGTCAAGTCGGTGTGTGTGTATTAACCCCTCTCTCTCTCAGTGCAGTGTTAATGTACTGGAGTGTCCAGTCAGTGTGTCTGTATTAACCCCTCTCTCTCTCAGTGCAGTGTTAATGTACTGGAGTGTCCAGTCAGTGTGTGTGTATTAACCCCTCTCTCTCTCAGTGCAGTGTTCATGTACTGGAGTGTCCAGTCAGTGTGTGTGTATTAACCCCCCTCTCTCTCAGTGCAGTGTTAATGTACTGGAGTGTCCAGTCAGTGTGTGTGTATTAACCCCTCTCTCTCTCAGTGCAGTGTTCATGTACTGGAGTGTCCAGTCAGTGTGTGTGTATTAACCCCTCTCTCTCTCTCTCAGTGCAGTGTTAATGTACTGGAGTGTCCAGTCAGTGTGTCTGTATGAACCCCTCTCTCTCTCAGTGCAGTGTTAATGTACTGGAGTGTCCAGTCAGTGTGTGTGTATTAACCCCTCTCTCTCTCTCAGTGCAGTGTTAATGTACTGGAGTGTCCAGTCAGTGTGTCTGTATGAACCCCTCTCTCTCTCAGTGCAGTGTTAATGTACTGGAGTGTCCAGTCAGTGTGTCTGTATTAACCCCTCTCTCTCTCAGTGCAGTGTTCATGTACTGGAGTGTCCAGTCAGTGTGTCTGTATGAACCCCTCTCTCTCTCAGTGCAGTGTTCATGTACTGGAGTGTCCAGTCAGTGTGTGTATTAACCCCTCTCTCTCTCTCAGTGCAGTGTTGATGTACTGGAGTGTCCAGTCAGTGTGTCTGTATTAACCCCTCTCTCTCTCAGTGCAGTGTTCATGTACTGGAGTGTCCAGTCAGTGTGTCTGTATGAACCCCTCTCTCTCTCAGTGCAGTGTTCATGTACTGGAGTGTCCAGTCAGTGTGTGTATTAACCCCTCTCTCTCTCTCAGTGCAGTGTTGATGTACTGGAGTGTCCAGTCAGTGTGTGTATTAACCCCTCTCTCTCTCTCTCAGGGTCCTGGGAGTCCAGTGTGTGTGATCCAGCCCCAGAGACGGTGTCTCTCTCTGACCGCTGTCCTCTCGCCTCCTCCGGTCAGCACATCCGGAACCGCCGCCTGTCCCCGGGCGCCGGGGGCGCGGGGGGCGGCGGCGGGGGGGGGGTCAAGCAGCCCGGCGGCCCCCCGCCCTCGCCCGTGTACCCCCACCGGCCGCCCCGCGAGAGGCGCTGGGTGTTCCGGGGGCTGGAGCAGGCGCCCCGCCGGAGCCCCCCGCCGCCGCCCGCGGCCCCCCAGCGGGCGGGGGACACCTGGACCCTGCTGCGGCCCCCCCCGGCCTTCCCCGTGCAGGACAGCCCGGCCAAGCTGCTGCCCGCCGTCAGCTACGCCTCCAAGGTGAAGAGGGGCCGGGCCCCGGGGGCCCCCGGGGAGGCCCCCGCCCTGGGGGCGCTGCTGCACAACCAGTGGGGGCTCAGCTTCATCAGCGACGCCCCCCCGGGCCCGGCCACGCCCCCCCCACGCAGCGGCGACGCCGATAGGCTGGCCCCGGCCCCGGCCACGCCCCTCCGCGCTCCGGGGCTGCCCGTTGGCCGGCTGGCGGAGGGGGCGGGCACAGAGGAGGAGAGCTCCGCCCAGCTGCTCCTGAGCTGTCGCCACCTGGTGGAGGCGCTGCGCTACCACAGCCGCGGTGAGTGCCTGGTGGAGCTGGCCTGGCGCCCAGGGGGACAGCTGTCCAGTCCTGTTACTCCAGGGGGACAGCTGTCCAGTCCTGTTACAGCGGGGGGGACAGCTGTCCAGTCCTGTTACTCCAGGGGGACAGCTGTCCAGTCCTGTTACTCCAGGGGGACAGCTGTCCAGTCCTGTTACTCCAGGGGGAGAGCAGGTCCAGTCCTGTTACTCCAGGGGGACAGCAGGTCCAGTCCTGTTACAGCGGGGGGACAGCTGGTCCAGTCCTGTTACACCGGGGGGACAGCTGGTCCAGTCCTGTTACTCCAGGGGGACAGCTGTCCAGTCCTGTTACTCCAGGGGGACAGTAGGTCCAGTCCTGTTACACAAGGGGGACAGCTGTCCAGTCCTGTTACACCGGGGGGACAGCAGGTCCAGTCCTGTTACTCCAGGGGGACAGCTGTCCAGTCCTGTTACTCCAGGGGGACAGCTGGTCCAGTCCTGTTACTCCAGGGGGAGAGTAGGTTCAGTCCTGTTACTCCAGGGCGACAGCTGTCCAGTCCTGTTACTCCAGGGGGACAGCAGGTCCAGTCCTGTTACTCCAGGGGGACAGCAGGTCCAGTCCTGTTATTCCACGGGGAGAGCTGGTCCAGTCCTGTTACTCCAGGAGGAGAGCTGGTCCAGTCCTGTTACTCCAGGAGGAGAGCTGGTCCAGTCCTGTTACTCCAGTGGGAGAGTAGGTTCAGTCCTGTTACTCCAGGGGGAGAGTAGGTCCAGTCCTGTTACTCCAGGAGGAGAGCTGGTCCAGTCCTGTTACTCCAGGAGGAGAGCTGGTCCAGTCCTGTTACTCCAGGAAGAGAGCTGGTCCAGTCCTGTTACTCCAGTGGGAGAGTAGGTTCAGTCCTGTTACTCCAGGGGGAGAGTAGGTTCAGTCCTGTTACTCCAGGAGGAGAGCTGGTCCAGTCCTGTTACTCCAGGAGGACAGCTGGTCCAGTGGCTCAGGTCCGGTCCTGTTGGACCAGGAGGACAGCTGGTCCAGTGGCTCAGGTCGGGTTCTGTCGGGCCAGGAGGAATATGGACCTGTGGTCAGTGTGGTTCTGTTGGGCCGGGAGCAGGGAGGGCTGGCGGGCTGTGGGTCAGTGGGTCAGTGGGTGTGCTCGGGCTGACCCCTGTCTCTGTTCTTTCCAGAGTGGGAGCTGGTGTGCACCCGACACAGAGGAGGTGAGTGTCTCCCTGTCTGTCTGTCTGTCTGGGGGTGTGGGGGCTCAGCCGGGGGTCACTCTCTCTGTCTGTCTGTCTGTCTGTCTGTCTGTCTGGGGGTGTGGGGGCTCACCTGGGGGTCACTCTGTCTGTCTGTCTGTCTGTCTGGGGGTGTGGGGGCTCAGCTGGGGGTCACTCTGTCTGTCTGTCTGTCTGGGGGTGTGGGGGCTCAGCCGGGGGTCATCTGTCTGTCTGTCTGTCTGTCTGTCTGTCTGTCTGTCTGTCTGTCTGTCTGTCTGTCTGGGGGTGTGGGGGCTCACCTGGGGGTCACTCTGTCTGTCTGTCTGTCTGGGGGTGTGGGGGCTCAGCTGGGGGTCACTCTGTCTGTCTGTCTGTCTGGGGGTGTGGGGGCTCAGCCGGGGGTCACTCTGTCTGTCTGTCTGTCTGTCTGTCTGTCTGTCTGTCTGTCTGTCTGTCTGGGGTGTGGGGGCTCAGCCGGGGGTCACTCTCTCTGTCTGTCTGTCTGTCTGGGGGTGTGGGGGCTCAGCTGGGGGTCACTCTGTCTGTCTGTCTGTCTGGGGGTGTGGGGGCTCAGCTGGGGGTCACTCTAACGCCTCTGTGTCCCATCGTCTCCACAGATCCGACCAAGGTGGTGTGGTATCAGGATCCCCTGGACGGGCCTGCCTGACACACACACACACACAGTACACACTGACAGGAACAGACACACACACACACAGACACACAGTATACACTGACAGGAACAGACACACACACACAGTACACACTGACAGGAACAGACACACAGTACACACAGACACACAGTACACACTGACAGGAACAGACACACAGTAGACACTGACAGGAACAGACACAGACACACAGTATACACTGACAGGAACAGACACTCACACACACAGACACACAGTATACACTGACAGGAACACACACACACACACACAGTACAGGCGCAGATGATTCTGTAGCTGTGAGGACCTCTCACACACACACACACACACAGCACAGGTGCAGATGATTCTGTAGCTGTGAGGGCCTCACACACACACATGCAGCGGAGTTAACCCTTGAGCTGCCGGAGGGAGAGAGTGAGCAAACAGACGCTGGCGCTGGACATTCTCCTGCAGACCTCAGGGACCGCCTGGGCTCGGCTGGCCTGGCCTGGCCTCAGCTCATCTGGGCTCGGCTGGCCTGGCCTGGAGGCGCACTTTACAGGAAGAGCCCCCTGTTCCCCGTGAGGGGTCGGCGCTGAAGGACACCCCCTCCGCTCTCCGAGAGACTCTCCGAAGCCGGGCCTCGTGCCCTGGTCCCGGTCCCGGAGACGCCGGAGGGGTCCCGTCTGTTTCCGAACGGAAGGAATGGCGGACTTGCGGAACCCGGGGCGATTATCGTCGGGGGGGGGGGGGGGGGGTATGTGTCGATTTTCCCAGTGACTCTCATCTCGGTTCTTGCGGAGGCAGAGTTCCTGAAGGCTGCGGAGCGGCTGGTGGTCTTTGGACAGCTGTGTCAGCTTGAGGAAGGATGGGGGGCTTCGCTGATGCCAGTCTCTGCCTGCGTACCGCCTCGCCTGCCCACCCTTAGCCATGTAATGACTTCCCAGTTGTACTCAGGGTCACACTGCCCCCCACAGGCCTGGAGGACCAGCTGCACCTGATGTCACCTGCAGGAGAGAGGAGCTGCAGTCAGACTCCTGTGTGTCTCTGAGTCCAGACAGTGAAGCCCCTCAGAGTGTCACCGCTGGGCTCCAGCAGAGCTCAGGGCTGAGTCTGTAGGGGCTGCAGTCTGACCCCCCACCCCAGACACTGACTCTCACACACAGTCAGGGTCACACTGCCCCCCACCCCAGACACTGACTCTCACACACACTCAGGGTCACACTGACCCCCCACAGGCCAGGACACTGACTCTCACACACAGTCAGGGTCACACTGCCCCCCACAGGCCCAGACACTGACTCTCACACACAGTCAGGGTCACACTGCCCCCCACAGGCCCAGACACTGACTCTCACACACAGTCAGGGTCACACTGCCCCCCACAGGCCCAGACACTGACTCTCACACACAGTCAGGGTCACACTGCCCCCCACAGGCCTGGAGGACCAGCTGCACCTGATGTCACCTGCAGGAGAGAGGAGCTGCAGTCAGACTCCTGTGTCTCCCCTGTGTGAGTCCAGACAGTGAAACCCCTCAGAGTCTCACCCCCACAGCTCAGGGGACAGCAGGACTTATACTATGGGCAGAGAGGACACGGCTCCTGGTACACTGCAGTCAGTGTGGAGGTCTACAAGTGCAGCGTCTCTCCGGGCACTGTGGGGGCTGTAGTCTCTTGAGAGGGAAGGGCAGTGTGGGAGCTGTAGTTTCTCAGGCCTGGGACTATGGGAGCTGTAGTCCCCTGCGGTGGGCTTTGTGGGAACTGTAGTGTCAGCTGTCCGGTGAAGTTGGGACACGAACAGACCCGCAGCCCTGTTGTCCTGGAATCGAGTCCAGAGGCCTCCAGCGATCCTGCGATCCTCTTCTCCCTGTGATCCGCTGCTGTGATGACCAGGTGGTCACTTGGTCCACTGCTTTCTATCTCAAGGTGGGGGGGGGGGTATTTAATTTAACTGTTGTATCTTCAGCGGGGGGGCTGATGGGGGCTTCAGTCTATAGACAGGAAGAGGCGGGCCTTGGGAGGGTTAGACAGAAGGAGTGCTTCCTGTCTGCCGCCTTTCTCAGTCTCGACCTGCGACCCACTGTAACAGAGTCAATAAATTCTCCTGCTTTTACAGTTTTACACTTCGAAATGTGTCCTCTTGTTTTTTGAAGCCCAGTTCCCCACCCCAGCCTGTACCCCACTCTCTGTACCCCGATTCCCTACACAGGGGACTGGATCTGTACTGACCAGCGGACTGGACACCCCTACTCTTACTGACAGTGTCCTGGGATCTGTACCGACCAGCGGACTGGACACCCCTACTCTTACTGACAGTGTCCTGGGATCTGTACCGACCAGCGGACTGGACACCCCTACTCTTACTGACAGTGTCCTGGGATCTGTACCGACCAGCGGACTGGACACCCCTACTCTTACTGACAGTGTCCTGGGATCTGTACCGACCAGCGGACTGGACACCCCTACTCTTACTGACAGTGTCCTGGGATCTGTACCGACCAGCGGACTGGACACCCCTACTCTTACTGACAGTGTCCTGGGATCTGTACCGACCAGCAGTCAGGACACCCCTGCTCTTACTGACAGTGTCCTGGGATCTGTACCGACCAGCGGACTGGACACCCCTACTCTTACTGACAGTGTCCTGGGATCTGTACCGACCAGCGGACTGGACACCCCTACTCTTACTGACAGTGTCCTGGGGTCTGTACTGACCAGCGGTCAGGACACCCCTACTCTTACTGACAGTGTCCTGGGATCTGTACTGACCAGCGGTCAGGACACCCCTACTCTTACTGACAGTGTCCTGGGATCTGTACTGACCAGCGGACTGGACACCCCTACTCTTACTGACAGTGTCCTGGGGTCTGTACTGACCAGCGGACTGGACACCCCTACTCTTACTGACAGTGTCCTGGGGTCTGTACTGACCAGCGGACTGGACACCCCTACTCTTACTGACAGTGTCCTGGGGTCTGTACTGACCAGCGGACTGGACACCCCTACTCTTACTGACAGTGTCCTGGGATCTGTACTGACCAGCAGTCAGGACACCCCTGCTCTTACTGACAGTGTCCTGGGATCTGTACTGACCAGCGGACTGGACACCCCTACTCTTACTGACAGTGTCCTGGGGTCTGTACTGACCAGCGGACTCAGAGAGGTCTCTGAGATACAGGAGCCCCATCCCAGGAAATCTGCACAGGGTACCCCCCCTCTGTCAGCACCCTCAGACCTGACCTGACCTGACCTCGCAGGCCAGTGGGGGCACCGTCGTGTACGCACTCACGAGTGAGTTCTGCTGGCCTCGTGCCATTGTCTCTGTACCCCTCCTCCTCCTCCTCCTCATCATCACCCCCCATCCTCCTCCTCCTCCTCCTCATCACCATCCCCCCCCATCCTCCTCCTCCTCCTCCTCATCACCGTCCCCCATCCTCCTCCTCCTCCTCATCACCCCCCATCCTCCTCTTCCTCCTCCTCCTCATCACCCCCCATCCCCCTCCTCCTCCTCCTCATCACCATCCTCCCCCTCCTCCGGTCTCCAGCAGCCGATGGGAGGCAGAGAGGAGGCCGCACGGCCACGGACAGCCGCCGGGGAGAGCAGGCCCTTTCCGACTCCACTCCCGCGCCTGACTCCAGCCCCGAAGCCCGCCGGGGCCGGCAGTGGACCGAGTCGAACCGGAGCCGGCGGCCCGAGCACCGAGCCAAGACGCGCAGCAGCGGCAGCAGCCCAGACTGGACCCCCGGAACCGCGGCTTGCGGGGCGAACCGGCTGCCTCAGGGTCGGGTCGGGTCTGGTCCGGTGCTGAGCTCGCCAGCCCCGACCCTCCTCCTCCTCCTCCTCCTGCGGCCCCGGGCGACCCGGCTCGGCGGCTCTGCCCGGCGCTCCCGTCCCCCCCTCGCCCGGAGACTCCAGCCCCTGCCCGCACCTCACCCCGACCGCAACCCGGCGAACACGAGTGTGCGTGAGGGAGAGAGGGAGCCTGTGCGTGTGTGTGTGTGTGTTTTTTTCCCCCAAGCCCGTTTTCCTGGAAAGCCGCAGCGACACCACCATGCCGTCCGGTTCCGGGACCCTGCGCCGGCCGGACCCGGAGCCCTGACGCCGCCCGCGTCGCCGCCCGGTGTCTCTTTGTCTTCTCGAGAAACGAGTCACATCCATCTCTTCCCTTTTAAAAAGAAAAAAAAACAACAACAACAACAGCAGCAACAACAACGACAACAAAACCCCCAACACTGACAGGACCGAGCCCCGTGGCTGCGCTCGCAAGGCCGGGCGGTCTCCCCGCTGTGCCCGGGGCGGCCGGAGCCGAGACACGATGGACCGGCTTCAGGCCGCCGCGGCCCCGGAGCCCCGCCGCTCGCCCGCCGGCCGCCGCCGATGAGCCCGGCCGCTGTCGGGGGGGAGAGGCCTCGCCGGGCGCCTTGTCGCCGGCCAGCTCCGCGCTTTCACCGCCGCTGTTCTGGCGGCGGCTGCTGCTGCTGCTGCTGCTGGGGTTTTTGGTGTGAATTTATTTATTTTAGTCCCTCTTTTTGGTTTTTGGTTTTTTTTTGTTTTTATTGTTGTTGTTTTCGTTTTCGGACGTGCGAGTCTGACTGACCGGCCCGCCCGGACCATGGTTGCTGTCCGGCTTTTACTTCGTTAAAAAGAGATTTTTTAAAAAAAATAATAATAATAAATGTAATAGTTGTTTTTTTTTTTTGGTTTGGGTGAAAAAAGAAGACGACGAGATGAGGGGGTGATTTTTTTAACGACCCCCTGACGAATCTCGGCAGCTACCTCATACCGCGTCTTGGAAAGCGAGTGTTTACATGGTTTTTAGGTTACCTTTTATATTACTGTCGTTGCTACTGTTATAATCTTTTTTTTTAAAAAAATGGCATTTCACGGAACGAGCCACCCGCAGTCGGTCTGCGGGAATCTCTTCCCGGAACTGGGCCCGAAATTCTTCCCGATGCCGGCGAGCGCCTCAGCGCCGGGACCGGCGAAAGGCCTCAGCGCGACCCCGGCCTCGAGTGGGCCCAGCGCCGCGGCCGGCACGCCTCGGCACCCGCCGGCGCTCGGAGCCGGCACCGGCGGCGGGGCGGCCGTCCCGCAGCAGCACAGCAACCCGGGCAGCGAGGTGCCGAGCCCGGCGGACGTCGAGCCCGACCGGCCCATCGGCTACGGCGCTTTCGGTGTGGTGTGGTGGGTGCTTTATTTATTTTTATCGCCTTTCTTTACAATAACGTTGTCAGGCTGGAATATAGACCTCCGTGCTGCGGCTTCTTCCACTAACTCAGTTCCGTGACTGTGTTTCCCACACCTCTTGGTACGGTGCTCTCAGTGACGAGGAACCGGAGACGCTCAAACACAACCCTTTCCAAAAACTGAGGTCGCTTGCAGTGTGTCTGTATTAACCCCTCTCTCTCTCTCAGTGCAGTGTTAATGTACTGGAGTGTCCAGTCAGTGTGTGTGTATTAACCCCTCTCTCTCTCAGTGCAGTGTTAATGTACTGGAGTGTCCAGTCAGTGTGTCTGTATTAACCCCTCTCTCTCTCTCAGTGCAGTGTTAATGTACTGGAGTGTCCAGTCAGTGTGTGTGTATTAACCCCTCTCTCTCAGTGCAGTGTTAATGTACTGGAGTGTCCAGTCAGTGTGTCTGTATTAACCCCTCTCTCTCTCTCAGTGCAGTGTTAATGTACTGGAGTGTCCAGTCAGTGTGTCTGTATGAACCCCTCTCTCTCTCAGTGCAGTGTTGATGTACTGGAGTGTCCAGTCAGGGTGTCTGTATGAACCCCTCTCTCTCTCAGTGCAGTGTTAATGTACTGGAGTGTCCAGTCAGTGTGTCTGTATTAACCCCTCTCTCTCTCAGTGCAGTGTTAATGTACTGGAGTGTCCAGTCAGTGTGTCTGTATTAACCCCTCTCTCTCTCTCTCAGTGCAGTGTTAATGTACTGGAGTGTCCAGTCAGTGTGTCTGTATGAACCCCTCTCTCTCTCAGTGCAGTGTTAATGTACTGGAGTGTCCAGTCAGTGTGTCTGTATTAACCCCTCTCTCTCTCTCAGTGCAGTGTTAATGTACTGGAGTGTCCAGTCAGTGTGTCTGTATTAACCCCTCTCTCTCAGTGCAGTGTTAATGTACTGGAGTGTCCAGTCAGTGTGTGTGTATTAACCCCTCTCTCTCTCAGTGCAGTGTTAATGTACTGGAGTGTCCAGTCAGTGTGTGTGTATTAACCCCTCTCTCTCTCTCAGTGCAGTGTTAATGTACTGGAGTGTCCAGTCAGTGTGTGTGTATTAACCCCTCTCTCTCTCTCAGTGCAGTGTTAATGTACTGGAGTGTCCAGTCAGTGTGTCTGTATGAACCCCTCTCTCTCTCTCTCTCTCTCTCAGTGCAGTGTTAATGTACTGGAGTGTCCAGTCAGTGTGTGTGTATTAACCCCTCTCTCTCTCAGTGCAGTGTTAATGTACTGGAGTGTCCAGTCAGTGTGTGTGTATTAACCCCTCTCTCTCTCAGTGCAGTGTTAATGTACTGGAGTGTCCAGTCAGTGTCTGTATTAACCCCTCTCTCTCTCAGTGCAGTGTTAATGTACTGGAGTGTCCAGTCAGTGTGTGTGTATTAACCCCTCTCTCTCTCAGTGCAGTGTTTATATACTGGAGTGTCCAGTCAGTGTGTGTGTATTAACCCCTCTCTCTCTCAGTGCAGTGTTAATGTACTGGAGTGTCCAGTCAGTGTGTGTGTATTAACCCCTCTCTCTCTCAGTGCAGTGTTAATGTACTGGAGTGTCCAGTCAGTGTGTGTGTATTAACCCCTCTCTCTCTCAGTGCAGTGTTTATATACTGGAGTGTCCAGTCAGTGTGTGTGTATTAACCCCTCTCTCTCTCAGTGCAGTGTTAATGTACTGGAGTGTCCAGTCAGTGTGTGTGTATTAACCCCCCTCTCTCTCAGTGCAGTGTTAATGTACTGGAGTGTCCAGTCAGTGTGTGTGTATTAACCCCTCTCTCTCTCAGTGCAGTGTTAATGTACTGGAGTGTCCAGTCAGTGTGTCTGTATTAACCCCTCTCTCTCTCTCAGTGCAGTGTTAATGTACTGGAGTGTCCAGTCAGTGTGTCTGTATTAACCCCTCTCTCTCTCAGTGCAGTGTTAATGTACTGGAGTGTCCAGTCAGTGTGTCTGTATTAACCCCTCTCTCTCTCTCAGTGCAGTGTTAATGTACTGGAGTGTCCAGTCAGTGTGTCTGTATTAACCCCTCTCTCTCTCAGTGCAGTGTTAATGTGCTGGAGTGTCCAGTCAGTGTGTCTGTATTAACCCCTCTCTCTCTCAGTGCAGTGTTAATGTACTGGAGTGTCCAGTCAGTGTGTGTGTATGAACCCCTCTCTCTCTCAGTGCAGTGTTAATGTACTGGAGTGTCCAGTCAGTGTGTCTGTATTGACCCCTCTCTCTGTTTGTCTCTCAGGTCAGTGACTGACCCTCGTGATGGACGCAGGGTGGCCCTGAAGAAGATGCCCAATGTCTTTCAGAACCTGGTGTCCTGTAAGAGGGTCTTCAGAGAGCTCAGGATGCTGTGTTTCTTCAAGCACGACAACGTGAGTCTGTGTGTGAGGACCGGCTGGACACTGGTCTGGCGCCGCGGTGTGCCGGACGCAGGCTGGACGTTAACGCTCTGTCCCTGTTGTGTTCCAGGTGCTGTCAGCTCTGGATATCCTGCAGCCTCCACAGATCGACTTCTTCGAAGAGATGTATCCTTCATCAGTGCGCCGTGTGTGTGGGATCTGTGTGCTGTGTGCGCTGTGTGTGTGCTGTGTGCTGTGTGCTGTGTGCTGTGTGCTGTGTGCTGTGTGCTGTGTGCTGTGTGCTGTGTGCTGTGTGCTGTGTGCTGTGTGCGCTGTGTGAGTGTGAGTGTGAGTGTGAGTGTGAGTGTGAGTGTGAGTGTGAGTGTGAGTGTGTGCTGTGTCTGAGCTGCGCTGTGTTGTCCTCAGCCCTCTTCCTCTCAGCTACGTGATCACAGAGCTGATGCAGAGTGACCTGACCTGTGTGGGTGTGGGTGTGAGTGTGGGTGTGGGTGTGGGTGTGAGTGTGGGTGTGAGTGTGGGTGTGAGTGTGGGTGTGGGTGTGGGTGTGAGTGTGGGTGTGAGTGTGGGTGTGAGTGTGAGTGTGAGTGTGAGTGTGAGTGTGAGTGTGAGTGTGGGTGTGAGTGTGAGTGTGAGTGTGAGTGTGTGCTGTGTCTGAGCTGCGCTGTGTTGTCCTCAGCCCTCTTCCTCTCAGCTACGTGATCACAGAGCTGATGCAGAGTGACCTGACCTGTGTGGGTGTGAGTGTGGGTGTGGGTGTGAGTGTGGGTGTGAGTGTGGGTGTGAGTGTGGGTGTGGGTGTGAGTGTGAGTGTGGGTGTGGGTGTGGGTGTGGGTGTGGGTGTGAGTGTGAGTGTGAGTGTGAGTGTGAGTGTGGGTGTGAGTGTGAGTGTGAGTGTGAGTGTGAGTGTGAGTGTGAGTGTGAGTGTGAGTGTGGGTGTGAGTGTGGGTGTGAGTGTGGGTGTGGGTGTGTGCTGTGTCTCAGCTGCGCTGTGTTGTCCTCAGCCCTCTTCCTCTCAGCTACGTGATCACAGAGCTGATGCAGAGTGACCTGACCTGTGTGGGTGTGGGTGTGGGTGTGGGTGTGGGTGTGAGTGTGAGTGTGGGTGTGAGTGTGGGTGTGGGTGTGTGCTGTGTCTCAGCTGCGCTGTGTTGTCCTCAGCCCTCTTCCTCTCAGCTACGTGATCACAGAGCTGATGCAGAGTGACCTGACCTGTGTGGGTGTGAGTGTGAGTGTGAGTGTGAGTGTGAGTGTGAGTGTGAGTGTGAGTGTGTGCTGTGTCTCAGCTGCGCTGTGTTGTCCTCAGCCCTCTTCCTCTCAGCTACGTGATCACAGAGCTGATGCAGAGTGACCTGACCTGTGTGAGTGTGAGTGTGAGTGTGGGTGTGAGTGTGGGTGTGAGTGTGGGTGTGGGTGTGTGCTGTGTCTCAGCTGCGCTGTGTTGTCCTCAGCCCTCTTCCTCTCAGCTACGTGATCACAGAGCTGATGCAGAGTGACCTGACCTGTGTGGGTGTGGGTGTGAGTGTGAGTGTGAGTGTGAGTGTGAGTGTGAGTGTGAGTGTGTGCTGTGTCTCAGCTGCGCTGTGTTGTCCTCAGCCCTCTTCCTCTCAGCTACGTGATCACAGAGCTGATGCAGAGTGACCTGACCTGTGTGGGTGTGAGTGTGAGTGTGAGTGTGAGTGTGAGTGTGAGTGTGAGTGTGAGTGTGAGTGTGAGTGTGAGTGTGAGTGTGAGTGTGTGCTGTGTCTCAGCTGCGCTGTGTTGTCCTCAGCCCTCTTCCTCTCAGCTACGTGATCACAGAGCTGATGCAGAGTGACCTGCACAAGGTCATCGTGTCCCCCCAGGCCCTGACCACTGACCACATCAAGGTCTTCCTCTACCAGATCCTGAGAGGTCAGTGTCTCTGGCTGTCCATTTCTCTGTCCTCTCACTGCGTCAGTCCTGTCCCGGGCCAGTCACTGCGTCAGTCCTGTCTGTCTGTCTGGCTGTCTGTCTGTTCCTCTGCCCTTGGGGTGTCCTGTCCTTCAGTCTGTCCTCGGGGTGTCCTGTCTGTCTGTCCCTCTGTCTGTCCTCAGGGTGTCCTGTCTGTCCCTCTGTCTGCCCTCGGGGTGTCCTGTCCCTCTGTCTGTCTGTCCCTCTGTCTGCCCTCGGGGTGTCCTGTCTGTCTCTCTGCCCTGATGTTGCCCCTGCTCTCCTCACAGGCCTGAAATACCTCCACTCAGCTGGTATCCTGCACAGAGACATCAAGCCTGGCAACCTGCTGGTCAACAGCAACTGCCTGCTCAAGGTACTCCTGGACCGGACCGGACCGGGCCGGACCGAGATAGTAATCAGAGCAGTCTAGACTCTCCAGGCTGGACTGGACTGACTGGACTGGGAGCTGGATTAGTTCTTCACTGGGATTATAATCAGACTCCACTGACACTGACAGAGCAGTCTGAGGCTCTCCAGGCTGGACTGGACTGACTGGACTGGGAGCTGGATTAGTTCTTCACTGGGATTATAATCAGACTCCACTGACACTGACAGAGCAGTCTGAGACTCTCCAGGCTGGACTGGTCTGACTGGACTGGGAGCTGGATTAGTTCTTCACTGGGATTATAATCAGACTCCACTGACACTGACAGAGCAGTCCAAGACTCTCCAGGCTGGACTGGACTGACTGGACTGGGAGCTGGATTAGTTCTTCACTGGGATTATAATCAGACTCCACTGACACTGACAGAGCAGTCTGAGACTCTCCAGGCTGGACTGGACTGACTGGACTGGGAGCTGGATTAGTTCTTCACTGGGATTATAATCAGACTCCACTGACACTGACAGAGCAGTCTGAGACTCTCCAGGCTGGACTGGGCTGACTGGACTGGGAGCTGGATTAGTTCTTCACTGGGATTATAATCAGACTCCACTGACACTGACAGAGCAGTCTGAGACTCTCCAGGCTGGACTGGACTGACTGGACTGGGAGCTGGATTAGTTCTGAACTGGGATTATAATCAGACTCCACTGACACTGACAGAGCAGTCTGAGACTCTCCAGGCTGGACTGGGCTGACTGGACTGGGAGCTGGATTAGTTCTTCACTGGGATTATAATCAGACTCCACTGACACTGACAGAGCAGTCTGAGACTCTCCAGGCTGGACTGGACTGGACTGGGAGCTGGATTAGTTCTTCACTGGGATTATAATCAGACTCCACTGACACTGACAGAGCAGTCTGAGACTCTCCAGGCTGGACTGGACTGACTGGACTGGGAGCTGGATTAGTGATGAACTGGGATTATAATCAGACTCCACTGACACTGACAGAGCAGTCTGAGACTCTCCAGGCTGGACTGGACTGACTGGGCTGGGAGCTGGATTAGTTCTTCACTGGGATTATAATCAGACTCCACTGACACTGACAGAGCAGTCTGAGACTCTCCAGGCTGGACTGGACTGACTGGACTGGGAGCTGGATTAGTTCTTCACTGGGATTATAATCAGACTCCACTGACACTGACAGAGCAGTCTGAGGCTCTCCAGGCTGGACTGGGCTGACCGGACTGGGCGCAGAGGCGCAGTCGGAGTCAGCTGTGCCCCCACTGTCCGCTCAGATCTGTGACTTCGGGCTGGCGCGGATGGAGGAGCTGGACGAGTCTCGTCACATGACGCAGGAGGTCGTGACCCAGTACTACCGCGCCCCCGAGATCCTCATGGGCAGCAGGCACTACAGCAGCTCCATCGACATCTGGTCAGTGGGCTGCATCTTCGCTGAGCTGCTGGGCCGGAGGATCCTGTTCCAGGCGCAGAGCCCCATTCAGCAGGTCAGTCCAGCAGAGAAGAGCCCTCGGACCTGCAGCCAGTGTGTCTGTCTGAACCCCTCTCTCTCTCAGTGCAGTGTTAATGTACTGGAGTGTCCAGTCAGTGTGTGTGTGTATTAACCCCTCTCTCTCTCAGTGCAGTGTTAATGTACTGGAGTGTCCAGCCAGTGTGTGTGTATTAACCCCTCTCTCTCTCAGTGCAGTGTTAATGTACTGGAGTGTCCAGCCAGTGTGTGTGTATTAACCCCTCTCTCTCTCAGTGCAGTGTTAATGTACTGGAGTGTCCAGCCAGTGTGTCTGTCTGAACCCCCCTCTCTCTCAGTGCAGTGTTAATGTACTGGAGTGTCCAGTCAGTGTGTGTGTATTAACCCCTCTCTCTCTCAGTGCAGTGTTAATGTACTGGAGTGTCCAGTCAGTGTGTGTGTATTAACCCCTCTCTCTCTCAGTGCAGTGTTAATGTACTGGAGTGTCCAGTCAGTGTGTCTGTATTAACCCCTCTCTCTCTCTCAGTGCAGTGTTAATGTACTGGAGTGTCCAGTCAGTGTGTGTGTATTAACCCCTCTCTCTCTCAGTGCAGTGTTAATGTACTGGAGTGTCCAGTCAGTGTGTGTGTATTAACCCCTCTCTCTCAGTGCAGTGTTAATGTACTGGAGTGTCCAGTCAGTGTGTGTGTATTAACCCCTCTCTCTCACTGCAGTGTTAATGTACTGTAGTGTCCAGTCAGTGTGTGTGTATTAACCCCTCTCTCTCTCAGTGCAGTGTTAATGTACTGGAGTATATAGTCAGTGTGTGTGTATTAACCCCTCTCTCTCAGTGCAGTGTTAATGTACTGGAGTGTCCAGTCAGTGTGTCTGTATTAACCCCTCTCTCTCAGTGCAGTGTTAATGTACTGGAGTGTCCAGTCAGTGTGTGTGTATTAACCCCCCTCTCTCTCAGTGCAGTGTTAATGTACTGGAGTGTCCAGTCAGTGTGTGTGTATTAACCCCTCTCTCTCTCAGTGCAGTGTTAATGTACTGGAGTGTCCAGTCAGTGTGTGTGTATTAACCCCCCTCTCTCTCAGTGCAGTGTTAATGTACTGGAGTGTCCAGTCAGTGTGTGTGTATTAACCCCTCTCTCTCTCAGTGCAGTGTTAATGTACTGGAGTGTCCAGTCAGTGTGTGTGTATTAACCCCTCTCTCTCTCTCAGTGCAGTGTTAATGTACTGGAGTGTCCAGTCAGTGTGTGTGTGTATTAACCCCTCTCTCTCTCAGTGCAGTGTTAATGTACTGGAGTGTCCAGCCAGTGTGTGTGTATTAACCCCTCTCTCTCTCAGTGCAGTGTTAATGTACTGGAGTGTCCAGCCAGTGTGTGTGTATTAACCCCTCTCTCTCTCAGTGCAGTGTTAATGTACTGGAGTGTCCAGTCAGTGTGTGTGTATTAACCCCTCTCTCTCTCTCAGTGCAGTGTTAATGTACTGGAGTGTCCAGTCAGTGTGTGTGTATTAACCCCCCTCTCTCTCAGTGCAGTGTTAATGTACTGGAGTGTCCAGTCAGTGTGTGTGTATTAACCCCCCTCTCTCTCAGTGCAGTGTTAATGTACTGGAGTGTCCAGTCAGTGTGTCTGTATTAACCCCTCTCTCTCTCAGTGCAGTGTTAATGTACTGGAGTGTCCAGTCAGTGTGTGTGTATTAACCCCCCTCTCTCTCAGTGCAGTGTTAATGTACTGGAGTGTCCAGTCAGTGTGTGTGTATTAACCCCCCTCTCTCTCAGTGCAGTGTTAATGTACTGGAGTGTCCAGTCAGTGTGTGTGTATTAACCCCTCTCTCTCTCTCAGTGCAGTGTTAATGTACTGGAGTGTCCAGTCAGTGTGTGTGTGTATTAACCCCTCTCTCTCTCAGTGCAGTGTTAATGTACTGGAGTGTCCAGTCAGTGTGTGTGTATGAACCCCTCTCTCTCTCAGTGCAGTGTTAATGTACTGGAGTGTCCAGTCAGTGTGTGTGTATTAACCCCTCTCTCTCTCAGTGCAGTGTTAATGTACTGGAGTGTCCAGTCAGTGTGTCTGTATTAACCCCTCTCTCTCTCAGCTGGATCTCATCACAGATCTCCTGGGTACCCCACCTCTCTCAGCAATGGTGTCAGCTTGTGAAGGAGCCAGAGCCCATATACTGAGAGGACCCCACAAACCGGTAAGCAGTCCTCAGTATTGTCCCCCTGTGGTTTAGATTAAATCTGTCTGCACATTTATTTATTTAACACACACACTGATCCCAGCAGAGACACTGTCTCACACTCAGTTTAACACACACACTGATCCCAGCAGAGACACTGTCTCACACTCAGTTTAACACACACACTGATCCCAGCAGAGACACTGTCTCACACTCAGTTTAACACACACACTGATCCCAGCAGAGACACGCTGTCTCACACTCAGTTTAACACACAGCACTGATCCCAGCAGAGACACTGTCTCACACTCAGTTTAACACACACACTGATCCCAGCAGAGACACGCTGTCTCACACTCAGTTTAACACACACACTGATCCCAGCAGAGACACTGTCTCACACTCAGTTTAACACACACACTGATCCCAGCAGAGACACTGTCTCACACTCAGTTTAACACACACACTGATCCCAGCAGAGACACTGTCTCACACTCAGTTTAACACACACACTGATCCCAGCAGAGACACGCTGTCTCACACTCAGTTTAACACACACACTGATCCCAGCAGACACATCGTCTCACACTCAGTTTAACACACACACTGATCCCAGCAGAGACACTGTCTCACACTCAGTTTAACACACACACTGATCCCAGCAGAGACAGTCTCACACTCAGTTTAACACACACACTGATCCCAGCAGAGATACTGTCTCACACTCAGTTTAACACACACACTGATCCCAGCAGAGACACTGTCTCACACTCAGTTTAACACACACACTGATCCCAGCAGAGACACTGTCTCACACTCAGTTTAACACACACACTGATCCCAGCAGAGACACTGTCTCACACTCAGTTTAACACACACACTGATCCCAGCAGAGACACTGTCTCACACTCAGTTTAACACACACACTGATCCCAGCAGAGACACGCTGTCTCACACTCAGTTTAACACACAGCACTGATCCCAGCTGAGACACGCTGTCTCACACTCAGTTGAACACACACACTGATCCCAGCAGAGACACGCTGTCTCACACTCAGTTTAACACACACACTGATCCCAGCAGAGACACGCTGTCTCACACTCAGTTTAACACACACACTGATCCCAGCAGAGACACCGTCTCACACTCAGTTTAACACACACACTGATCCCAGCAGAGACACTGTCTCACACTCAGTTTAACACACAGCACTGATCCCAGCAGAGACACTGTCTCACACTCAGTTTAACACACACACTGATCCCAGCAGAGACACTGTCTCACACTCAGTTTAACACACACACTGATCCCAGCAGAGATACTGTCTCACACTCAGTTTAACACACACACTGATCCCAGCAGAGACACTGTCTCACACTCAGTTTAACACACACACTGATCCCAGCAGAGACACTGTCTCACACTCAGTTTAACACACACACTGATCCCAGCAGAGACACGCTGTCTCACACTCAGTTTAACACACACACTGATCCCAGCAGACACATCGTCTCACACTCAGTTTAACACACACACTGATCCCAGCAGAGACACTGTCTCACACTCAGTTTAACACACACACTGATCCCAGCAGACACACCGTCTCACACTCAGTTTAACACACACACTGATCCCAGCAGAGACACTGTCTCACACTCAGTTTAACACACACACTGATCCCAGCAGACACACTGTCTCACACTCAGTTTAACACACAGCACTGATCCCAGCAGAGACACTGTCTCACACTCAGTTTAACACACACACTGATCCCAGCAGAGACACTGTCTCACACTCAGTTTAACACACACACTGATCCCAGCAGAGACACTGTCTCACACTCAGTTTAACACACACAATGATCCCAGCAGAGACACTGTCTCACACTCAGTTTAACACACACACTGATCCCAGCAGAGACACTGTCTCACACTCAGTTTAACACACAGCACTGATCCCAGCAGAGACACTGTCTCACACTCAGTTTAACACACACACTGATCCCAGCAGAGACACGCTGTCTCACACTCAGTTTAACACACACACTGATCCCAGCAGAGACACGCTGTCTCACACTCAGTTTAACACACACACTGATCCCAGCAGAGACACTGTCTCACACTCAGTTTAACACACACACTGATCCCAGCAGACACACCGTCTCACACTCAGTTTAACACACACACTGATCCCAGCAGAGACACTGTCTCACACTCAGTTTAACACACACACTGATCCCAGCAGACACACCGTCTCACACTCAGTTTAACACACAGCACTGATCCCAGCAGAGACACTGTCTCACACTCAGTTTAACACACACACTGATCCCAGCAGAGACACTGTCTCACACTCAGTTTAACACACACACTGATCCCAGCAGAGACACTGTCTCACACTCAGTTTAACACACACACTGATCCCAGCAGAGACACGCTGTCTCACACTCAGTTTAACACACACACTGATCCCAGCAGACACACCGTCTCACACTCAGTTTAACACACACACTGATCCCAGCAGAGACACTGTCTCACACTCAGTTTAACACACACACTGATCCCAGCAGACACACTGTCTCACACTCAGTTTAACACACACTATGATCCCAGCAGAGACACTGTCTCACACTCAGTTTAACACACACACTGATCCCAGCAGAGACACTGTCTCACACTCAGTTTAACACACAGCACTGATCCCAGCAGAGACACTGTCTCACACTCAGTTTAACACACACACTGATCCCAGCAGAGACACGCTGTCTCACACTCAGTTTAACACACACACTGATCCCAGCAGACACACTGTCTCACACTCAGTTTAACACACACACTGATCCCAGCAGAGACACGCTGTCTCACACTCAGTTTAACACACACACTGATCCCAGCAGACACACTGTCTCACACTCAGTTTAACACACACACTGATCCCAGCAGAGACACGCTGTCTCACACTCAGTTTAACACACACACTGATCCCAGCAGAGACACTGTCTCACACTCAGTTTAACACACAGCACTGATCCCAGCAGAGACATGCTGTCTCACACTCAGTTTAACACACACACTGATCCCAGCAGAGACACGCTGTCTCAAACTCAGTTTAACACACACACTGATCCCAGCAGAGACACGCTGTCTCACACTCAGTTTAACACACACAATGATCCCAGCAGAGACAGTCTCACACTCAGTTTAACACACAGCACTGATCCCAGCAGAGACATGCTGTCTCACACTCAGTTTAACACACACACTGATCCCAGCAGAGACACTGTCTCACACTCAGTTTAACACACACACTGATCCCAGCAGAGACACGCTGTCTCACACTCAGTTTAACACACACACTGATCCCAGCAGAGACACTGTCTCGCACTCAGTTTAACACACACTGATCCCAGCAGAGACACTGTCTCACACTCAGTTTAACACACACACTGATCCCAGCAGAGACAGTCTCACACTCAGTTTAACACACACACTGATCCCAGCAGAGACACGCTGTCTCAAACTCAGTTTAACACACACACTGATCCCAGCAGAGACACGCTGTCTCACACTCAGTTTAACACACACACAATGATCCCAGCAGAGACACTGTCTCACACTCAGTTTAACACACACACTGATCCCAGCAGAGACACGCTGTCTCACACTCAGTTTAACACACAGCACTGATCCCAGCAGAGACACGCTGTCTCACACTCAGTTTAACACACACACTGATCCCAGCAGAGACACTGTCTCACACTCAGTTTAACACACACACTGATCCCAGCAGAGACACGCTGTCTCACACTCAGTTTAACACACACACTGATCCCAGCAGACACACCGTCTCACACTCAGTTTAACACACACACTGATCCCAGCAGAGACACTGTCTCACACTCAGTTTAACACACACACTGATCCCAGCAGACACACCGTCTCACACTCAGTTTAACACACACACTGATCCCAGCAGAGACACTGTCTCACACTCAGTTTAACACACACACTGATCCCAGCAGACACACTGTCTCACACTCAGTTTAACACACACAATGATCCCAGCAGAGACACTGTCTCACACTCAGTTTAACACACACACTGATCCCAGCAGAGACACTGTCTCACACTCAGTTTAACACACAGCACTGATCCCAGCAGAGACACTGTCTCACACTCAGTTTAACACACAGCACTGATCCCAGCAGAGACACTGTCTCACACTCAGTTTAACACACACACTGATCCCAGCAGAGACACTGTCTCACACTCAGTTTAACACACACACTGATCCCAGCAGAGACAGTCTCACACTCAGTTTAACACACACACTGATCCCAGCAGAGACACGCAGTCTCACACTCAGTTTAACACACACACTGATCCCAGCAGAGACACGCTGTCTCACACTCAGTTTAACACACACACTGATCCCAGCAGAGACACTGTCTCACACTCAGTTTAACACACACACTGATCCCAGCAGAGACACTGTCTCACACTCAGTTTAACACACAGCACTGATCCCAGCAGAGACACTGTCTCACACTCAGTTTAACACACACACTGATCCCAGCAGAGACACACTGTCTCACACTCAGTTTAACACACAGCACTGATCCCAGCAGAGACACTGTCTCACACTCAGTTTAACACACAGCACTGATCCCAGCAGAGACACTGTCTCACACTCAGTTTAACACACACACACACTGATCCCAGCAGAGACACGCTGTTTCACACTCAGTTTAACACACAGCACTGATCCCAGCAGAGACAGTCTCACACTCAGTTTAACACACACACTGATCCCAGCAGACACACTGTCTCACACTCAGTTTAACACACACACTGATCCCAGCAGAGACACTGTCTCACACTCAGTTTAACACACACACTGATCCCAGCAGAGACACTGTCTCACACTCAGTTTAACACACAGCACTGATCCCAGCAGAGACACTGTCTCACACTCAGTTTAACACACACACTGATCCCAGCAGAGACACCGTCTCACACTCAGTTTAACACACACACTGATCCCAGCAGAGACACTGTCTCACACTCAGTTTAACACACAGCGCTGATCCCAGCAGACACGCTGTCTCACACTCAGTTTAACACACAGCGCTGATCCCAGCAGAGACACGCTGTCTCACACTCAGTTGAACACACACACTGATCCCAGCAGAGACACGCTGTCTCACACTCAGTTTAACACACACACTGATCCCAGCAGAGACACGCTGTCTCACACTCAGTTTAACACACACACTGATCCCAGCAGAGACACCGTCTCACACTCAGTTTAACACACACACTGATCCCAGCAGAGACACTGTCTCACACTCAGTTTAACACACAGCGCTGATCCCAGCAGACACGCTGTCTCACACTCAGTTTAACACACAGCGCTGATCCCAGCAGAGACACTGTCTCACACTCAGTTTAACACACACGCTGATCCCAGCAGAGAGACACTGTCTCACACTCAGTTTAACACACACACTGATCCCAGCAGAGACACACTGTCTCACACTCAGTTTAACACACACACTGATCCCAGCAGAGACACTGTCTCACACTCAGTTTAACACACACACTGATCCCAGCAGAGACACTGTCTCACACTCAGTTTAACACACACACTGATCCCAGCAGAGACACTGTCTCACACTCCGTTTAACACACAGCGCTGATCCCAGCAGAGACACTGTCTCACACTCAGTTTAACACACAGCTCTGATCCCAGCAGAGACACTGTCTCACACTCAGTTTAACACACACACTGATCCCAGCAGAGACACTGTCTCACACTCAGTTTAACACACACACTGATCCCAGCAGAGACACTGTCTCACACTCAGTTTAACACACACACTGATCCCAGCAGAGACACTGTCTCACACTCAGTTTAACACACAGCACTGATTCCAGCAGAGACAGTCTCACACTCAGTTTAACACACACACTGATCCCAGCAGAGACACGCTGTCTCACACTCAGTTTAACACACACACTGATCCCAGCAGAGACACTGTCTCACACTCAGTTTAACACACACACTGATCCCAGCAGAGACACTGTCTCACACTCAGTTTAACACACAGCACTGATCCCAGCAGAGACACTGTCTCACACTCAGTTTAACA
This sequence comes from Atractosteus spatula, assembly GCF_055471065.1. Classification (NCBI taxonomy): domain Eukaryota; kingdom Metazoa; phylum Chordata; class Actinopteri; order Semionotiformes; family Lepisosteidae; genus Atractosteus; species Atractosteus spatula. The sequence continues at coordinate 11,061,831 of NC_142710.1, read as the reverse complement.
CACACTATGATCCCAGCAGAGACACTGTCTCACACTCAGTTTAACACACACACACTTATCCCAGCAGAGACACGCTGTTTCACACTCAGTTTAACACACAGCACTGATCCCAGCAGAGACAGTCTCACACTCAGTTTAACACACACACTGATCCCAGCAGACACACTGTCTCACACTCAGTTTAACACACACACTGATCCCAGCAGAGACACTGTCTCACACTCAGTTTAACACACACACTGATCCCAGCAGAGACACTGTCTCACACTCAGTTTAACACACACACTGATCCCAGCAGAGACACTGTCTCACACTCAGTTTAACACACACACTGATCCCAGCAGAGACACTGTCTCACACTCAGTTTAACACACACACTGATCCCAGCAGAGACACTGTCTCACACTCAGTTTAACACACACACTGATCCCAGCAGAGACACTGTCTCACACTCAGTTTAACACACACACTGATCCCAGCAGAGACACTGTCTCACACTCAGTTTAACACACACACTGATCCCAGCAGAGACACTGTCTCACACTCAGTTTAACACACACACTGATCCCAGCAGAGACACGCTGTCTCACACTCAGTTTAACACACAGCACTGATCCCAGCAGAGACACGCTGTCTCACACTCAGTTGAACACACACACTGATCCCAGCAGAGACACGCTGTCTCACACTCAGTTTAACACACACACTGATCCCAGCAGAGACACGCTGTCTCACACTCAGTTTAACACACACACTGATCCCAGCAGAGACACCGTCTCACACTCAGTTTAACACACACACTGATCCCAGCAGAGACACTGTCTCACACTCAGTTTAACACACAGCGCTGATCCCAGCAGACACGCTGTCTCACACTCAGTTTAACACACAGCGCTGATCCCAGCAGAGACACTGTCTCACACTCAGTTTAACACACACACTGATCCCAGCAGAGATACTGTCTCACACTCAGTTTAACACACACACTGATCCCAGCAGAGACACTGTCTCACACTCAGTTTAACACACACACTGATCCCAGCAGAGACACTGTCTCACACTCAGTTTAACACACACACTGATCCCAGCAGAGACACTGTCTCACACTCAGTTTAACACACACACTGATCCCAGCAGAGACACGCTGTCTCACACTCAGTTTAACACACAGCACTGATCCCAGCTGAGACACCGTCTCACACTCAGTTTAACACACACACTGATCCCAGCAGAGACACTGTCTCACACTCAGTTTAACACACAGCGCTGATCCCAGCAGACACGCTGTCTCACACTCAGTTTAACACACAGCGCTGATCCCAGCAGAGACACTGTCTCACACTCAGTTTAACACACACACTGATCCCAGCAGAGACACACTGTCTCACACTCAGTTTAACACACAGCACTGATCCCAGCAGAGACACTGTCTCACACTCAGTTTAACACACACACTGATCCCAGCAGAGACACTGTCTCACACTCAGTTTAACACACACACTGATCCCAGCAGAGACACTGTCTCACACTCAGTTTAACACACACACTGATCCCAGCAGAGACACTGTCTCACACTCAGTTTAACACACACACTGATCCCAGCAGAGACACTGTCTCACACTCCGTTTAACACACAGCGCTGATCCCAGCAGAGACACTGTCTCACACTCAGTTTAACACACAGCTCTGATCCCAGCAGAGACACTGTCTCACACTCAGTTTAACACACACACTGATCCCAGCATAGACACTGTCTCACACTCAGTTTAACACACACACTGATCCCAGCAGAGACACTGTCTCACACTCAGTTTAACACACACACTGATCCCAGCAGAGACACGCTGTCTCACACTCAGTTTAACACACACACTGATCCCAGCAGAGACACTGTCTCACACTCAGTTTAACACACAGCACTGATCCCAGCAGAGACACTGTCTCACACTCCGTTTAACACACAGCGCTGATCCCAGCAGAGACACTGTCTCACACTCAGTTTAACACACAGCTCTGATCCCAGCAGAGACACTGTCTCACACTCAGTTTAACACACACACTGATCCCAGCAGAGACACTGTCTCACACTCAGTTTAACACACACACTGATCCCAGCAGAGACACTGTCTCACACTCAGTTTAACACACAGCACTGATCCCAGCAGAGACAGTCTCACACTCAGTTTAACACACACACTGATCCCAGCAGAGACACGCTGTCTCACACTCAGTTTAACACACACACTGATCCCAGCAGAGACACGCTGTCTCACACTCAGTTTAACACACACACTGATCCCAGCAGAGACGCTGTCTCACTCTCAGTTTAACACACACACTGATCCCAGCAGAGACACTGTCTCACACTCAGTTTAACACACAGCGCTGATCCCAGCAGACACGCTGTCTCACACTCAGTTTAACACACACACTGATCCCAGCAGACACTGTCTCACACTCAGTTTAACACACACACTGATCCCAGCAGACACACTGTCTCACACTCAGTTTAACACACACACTGATCCCAGCAGAGACACTGTCTCACACTCAGTTTAACACACACACTGATCCCAGCAGAGACACACTGTCTCACACTCAGTTTAACACACAGCACTGATCCCAGCAGAGACACTGTCTCACACTCAGTTTAACACACACACTGATCCCAGCAGAGACACTGTCTCACACTCAGTTTAACACACACACTGATCCCAGCAGAGACACTGTCTCACACTCAGTTTAACACACACACTGATCCCAGCAGAGACACTGTCTCACACTCAGTTTAACACACACACTGATCCCAGCAGAGACACTGTCTCACACTCCGTTTAACACACAGCGCTGATCCCAGCAGAGACACTGTCTCACACTCAGTTTAACACACACACTGATCCCAGCAGAGACACACTGTCTCACACTCAGTTTAACACACAGCTCTGATCCCAGCAGAGACACTGTCTCACACTCAGTTTAACACACACACTGATCCCAGCATAGACACTGTCTCACACTCAGTTTAACACACACACTGATCCCAGCAGAGACACTGTCTCACACTCAGTTTAACACACACACTGATCCCAGCAGAGACACGCTGTCTCACACTCAGTTTAACACACACACTGATCCCAGCAGAGACACTGTCTCACACTCCGTTTAACACACAGCGCTGATCCCAGCAGAGACACTGTCTCACACTCAGTTTAACACACAGCTCTGATCCCAGCAGAGACACTGTCTCACACTCAGTTTAACACACACACTGATCCCAGCATAGACACTGTCTCACACTCAGTTTAACACACACACTGATCCCAGCAGAGACACTGTCTCACACTCAGTTTAACACACACTATGATCCCAGCAGAGACACTGTCTCACACTCAGTTTAACACACACACACACTTATCCCAGCAGAGACACTGTCTCACACTCAGTTTAACACACACACTGATCCCAGCAGAGACACTGTCTCACACTCAGTTTAACACACAGCACTGACAGCAGAGACACTGTTCTCACACTCAGTTTAACACACACACTGATCCCAGCAGAGACACTGTCCTCACACTCAGTTTAACACACACACTGATCCCAGCAGAGACACTGTCTCACACTCAGTTTAACACACACACTGATCCCAGCAGAGACACTGTCTCACACTCAGTTTAACACACACACTGATCCCAGCAGAGACACTGTCTCACACTCAGTTTAACACCACACTGATCCCAGCAGAGACACTGTCTCACACTCAGTTTAACACACACACTGATCCCAGCAGACACACTGTCTCACACTCAGTTTAACACACACACTGATCCCAGCAGAGACACCGTCTCACACTCAGTTTAACACACACACTGATCCCAGCAGAGACACCGTCTCACACTCAGTTTAACACACACACTGATCCCAGCAGAGACACTGTCTCACACTCAGTTTAACACACAGCGCTGATCCCAGCAGACACGCTGTCTCACACTCAGTTTAACACACAGCACTGATCCCAGCAGAGACACTGTCTCACACTCAGTTTAACACACACACTGATCCCAGCAGAGACACTGTCTCACACTCAGTTTAACACACACACTGATCCCAGCAGAGACACTGTCTCACACTCAGTTTAACACACACACTGATCCCAGCAGAGACACTGTCTCACACTCCGTTTAACACACAGCGCTGATCCCAGCAGAGACACTGTCTCACACTCAGTTTAACACACAGCTCTGATCCCAGCAGAGACACTGTCTCACACTCAGTTTAACACACAGCTCTGATCCCAGCAGAGACACTGTCTCACACTCAGTTTAACACACAGCACTGATCCCAGCAGAGACACTGTCTCACACTCAGTTTAACACACAGCACTGATCCCAGCAGAGACACTGTCTCACACTCAGTTTAACACACACACTGATCCCAGCAGAGACACTGTCTCACACTCAGTTTAACACACACACTGATCCCAGCAGAGACACTGTCTCACACTCAGTTTAACACACACACTGATCCCAGCAGAGACACTGTCTCACACTCAGTTTAACACACAGCACTGATTCCAGCAGAGACACTGTCTCACACTCAGTTTAACACACAGCACTGATTCCAGCAGAGACACGCTGTCTCACACTCAGTTTAACACACACACTGATCCCAGCAGAGACACGCTGTCTCACACTCAGTTTAACACACACACTGATCCCAGCAGAGACACTGTCTCACACTCAGTTTAACACACACACTGATCCCAGCAGAGACACTGTCTCACACTCAGTTTAACACACACTATGATCCCAGCAGAGACACTGTCTCACACTCAGTTTAACACACACACACACTTATCCCAGCAGAGACACGCTGTTTCACACTCAGTTTAACACACAGCACTGATCCCAGCAGAGACACTGTCTCACACTCAGTTTAACACACACACTGATCCCAGCAGAGACACTGTCTCACACTCAGTTTAACACACACACTGATCCCAGCAGAGACACTGTCTCACACTCAGTTTAACACACACACTGATCCCAGCAGAGACACGCTGTCTCACACTCAGTTTAACACACACACTGATCCCAGCAGAGACACGCTGTCTCACACTCAGTTAAACACACACACTGATCCCAGCAGAGACAGTCTCACACTCAGTTTAACACACACACTGATCCCAGCAGACACACTGTCTCACACTCAGTTTAACACACACACTGATCCCAGCAGAGACACTGTCTCACACTCAGTTTAACACACACACTGATCCCAGCAGAGACACTGTCTCACACTCAGTTTAACACACACACTGATCCCAGCAGAGACACTGTCTCACACTCAGTTTAACACACACACTGATCCCAGCAGACACTATCTCACACTCAGTTTAACACACACACTGATCCCAGCAGAGACACTGTCTCACACTCAGTTTAACACACAGCACTGATCCCAGCAGAGACAGTCTCACACTCAGTTTAACACACACACTGATCCCAGCAGAGACACGCTGTCTCACACTCAGTTTAACACACAGCACTGATCCCAGCAGAGACACTGTCTCACACTCAGTTTAACACACACACTGATCCCAGCAGAGACACTGTCTCACACTCAGTTTAACACACACACTGATCCCAGCAGAGACACTGTCTCACACTCAGTTTAACACACAGCACTGATCCCAGCAGAGACACTGTCTCACACTCAGTTTAACACACACACTGATCCCAGCAGAGATACTGTCTCACACTCAGTTTAACACACACACTGATCCCAGCAGAGACACTGTCTCACACTCAGTTTAACACACACACTGATCCCAGCAGAGACACTGTCTCACACTCAGTTTAACACACACACTGATCCCAGCAGAGACACTGTCTCACACTCAGTTTAACACACACACTGATCCCAGCAGAGACACTGTCTCACACTCAGTTTAACACACACACTGATCCCAGCAGAGACACGCTGTCTCACACTCAGTTTAACACACAGCACTGATCCCAGCAGAGACACGCTGTCTCACACTCAGTTGAACACACACACTTATCCCAGCAGAGACACGCTGTCTCACACTCAGTTTAACACACACACTGATCCCAGCAGAGACACGCTGTCTCACACTCAGTTTAACACACACACTGATCCCAGCAGAGACACGCTGTCTCACACTCAGTTTAACACACAGCACTGATCCCAGTAGAGACACTGTCTCACACTCCGTTTAACACACAGCGCTGATCCCAGCAGAGACACTGTCTCACACTCAGTTTAACACACAGCTCTGATCCCAGCAGAGACACTGTCTCACACTCAGTTTAACACACACACTGATCCCAGCAGAGACACTGTCTCACACTCAGTTTAACACACAGCACTGATCCCAGCAGAGACAGTCTCACACTCAGTTTAACACACACACTGATCCCAGCAGAGACACGCTGTCTCACACTCAGTTTAACACACACACTGATCCCAGCAGAGACACGCTGTCTCACACTCAGTTTAACACACACACTGATCCCAGCAGAGACGCTGTCTCACTCTCAGTTTAACACACACACTGATCCCAGCAGAGACACTGTCTCACACTCAGTTTAACACACAGCGCTGATCCCAGCAGACACGCTGTCTCACACTCAGTTTAACACACACACTGATCCCAGCAGACACTGTCTCACACTCAGTTTAACACACACACTGATCCCAGCAGACACACTGTCTCACACTCAGTTTAACACACACACTGATCCCAGCAGAGACACTGTCTCACACTCAGTTTAACACACACACTGATCCCAGCAGAGACACACTGTCTCACACTCAGTTTAACACACAGCACTGATCCCAGCAGAGACACTGTCTCACACTCAGTTTAACACACACACTGATCCCAGCAGAGACACTGTCTCACACTCAGTTTAACACACACACTGATCCCAGCAGAGACACTGTCTCACACTCAGTTTAACACACACACTGATCCCAGCAGAGACACTGTCTCACACTCAGTTTAACACACACACTGATCCCAGCAGAGACACTGTCTCACACTCCGTTTAACACACAGCGCTGATCCCAGCAGAGACACTGTCTCACACTCAGTTTAACACACACACTGATCCCAGCAGAGACACACTGTCTCACACTCAGTTTAACACACAGCTCTGATCCCAGCAGAGACACTGTCTCACACTCAGTTTAACACACACACTGATCCCAGCATAGACACTGTCTCACACTCAGTTTAACACACACACTGATCCCAGCAGAGACACTGTCTCACACTCAGTTTAACACACACACTGATCCCAGCAGAGACACGCTGTCTCACACTCAGTTTAACACACACACTGATCCCAGCAGAGACACTGTCTCACACTCCGTTTAACACACAGCGCTGATCCCAGCAGAGACACTGTCTCACACTCAGTTTAACACACAGCTCTGATCCCAGCAGAGACACTGTCTCACACTCAGTTTAACACACACACTGATCCCAGCATAGACACTGTCTCACACTCAGTTTAACACACACACTGATCCCAGCAGAGACACTGTCTCACACTCAGTTTAACACACACACTGATCCCAGCAGAGACAGTCTCACACTCAGTTTAACACACACACTGATCCCAGCAGAGACACGCTGTCTCACACTCAGTTTAACACACACACTGATCCCAGCAGAGACACGCTGTCTCACACTCAGTTTAACACACACACTGATCCCAGCAGAGACGCTGTCTCACTCTCAGTTTAACACACACACTGATCCCAGCAGAGACACTGTCTCACACTCAGTTTAACACACACACACTGATCCCAGCAGAGACACGCTGTTTCACACTCAGTTTAACACACACACTGATCCCAGCAGAGACACTGTCTCACACTCAGTTTAACACACAGCACTGATCCCAGCAGAGACACTGTCTCACACTCAGTTTAACACACACACTGATCCCAGCAGAGACACTGTCTCACACTCAGTTTAACACACACACTGATCCCAGCAGACACACTGTCTCACACTCAGTTTAACACACACACTGATCCGAGCAGAGACACTGTCTCACACTCAGTTTAACACACAGCACTGATCCCAGCAGAGACACTGTCTCACACTCAGTTTAACACACACTGATCCCAGCAGAGACACGCTGTCTCACACTCAGTTTAACACACACACTGATCCCAGCAGAGACACGCTGTCTCACACTCAGTTTAACACACAGCACTGATCCCAGCAGAGACACTGTCTCGCCCTCTAACACACACACTGATCCCAGCAGAGACACTGTCTCGCCCTCTAACACACACACTGATCCCAGCAGAGACACTGTCTCACACTCAGTTTAACACACACACACTGATCCCAGCAGAGACACTGTCTCACACTCAGTTTAACACACACTGATCCCAGCAGAGACACGCTGTCTCACACTCAGTTTAACACACACACTGATCCCAGCAGAGACACGCTGTCTCACACTCAGTTTAACACACACACTGATCCCAGCAGAGACACTGTCTCACACTCAGTTTAACACACACACTGATCCCAGCAGAGACACTGTCTCACACTCAGTTTAACACACACTATGATCCCAGCAGAGACACTGTCTCACACTCAGTTTAACACACACACACACTTATCCCAGCAGAGACACGCTGTTTCACACTCAGTTTAACACACAGCACTGATCCCAGCAGAGACACGCTGTCTCACACTCAGTTTAACACACAGCACTGATCCCAGCAGAGACACTGTCTCACACTCAGTTTAACACACACACTGATCCCAGCAGAGACACTGTCTCACACTCAGTTTAACACACACACTGATCCCAGCAGACACACTGTCTCACACTCAGTTTAACACACACACTGATCCCAGCAGAGACACTGTCTCACACTCAGTTTAACACACACACTGATCCCAGCAGAGACACTGTCTCACACTCAGTTTAACACACACACTGATCCCAGCAGACACACTGTCTCACACTCAGTTTAACACACACACTGATCCCAGCAGAGACACTGTCTCACACTCAGTTTAACACACACACTGATCCCAGCAGAGACACTGTCTCACACTCAGTTTAACACACAGCACTGATCCCAGCAGAGACACTGTCTCACACTCAGTTTAACACACACACTGATCCCAGCAGAGATACTGTCTCACACTCAGTTTAACACACACACTGATCCCAGCAGAGACACTGTCTCACACTCAGTTTAACACACACACTGATCCCAGCAGAGACACTGTCTCACACTCAGTTTAACACACACACTGATCCCAGCAGAGACACTGTCTCACACTCAGTTTAACACACACACTGATCCCAGCAGAGACACTGTCTCACACTCAGTTTAACACACACACTGATCCCAGCAGAGACACGCTGTCTCACACTCAGTTTAACACACAGCACTGATCCCAGCAGAGACACGCTGTCTCACACTCAGTTGAACACACACACTGATCCCAGCAGAGACACGCTGTCTCACACTCAGTTTAACACACACACTGATCCCAGCAGAGACACGCTGTCTCACACTCAGTTTAACACACACACTGATCCCAGCAGAGACACCGTCTCACACTCAGTTTAACACACACACTGATCCCAGCAGAGACACTGTCTCACACTCAGTTTAACACACACTATGATCCCAGCAGAGACACTGTCTCACACTCAGTTTAACACACACACACACTTATCCCAGCAGAGACACTGTCTCACACTCAGTTTAACACACACACTGATCCCAGCAGAGACACTGTCTCACACTCAGTTTAACACACAGCACTGATCCCAGCAGAGACACTGTCTCACACTCAGTTTAACACACACACTGATCCCAGCAGAGATACTGTCTCACACTCAGTTTAACACACACACTGATCCCAGCAGAGACACTGTCTCACACTCAGTTTAACACACACACTGATCCCAGCAGAGACACTGTCTCACACTCAGTTTAACACACACACTGATCCCAGCAGAGACACTGTCTCACACTCAGTTTAACACACACACTGATCCCAGCAGAGACACTGTCTCACACTCAGTTTAACACACACACTGATCCCAGCAGACACACTGTCTCACACTCAGTTTAACACACACACTGATCCCAGCAGAGACACCGTCTCACACTCAGTTTAACACACACACTGATCCCAGCAGAGACACCGTCTCACACTCAGTTTAACACACACACTGATCCCAGCAGAGACACTGTCTCACACTCCGTTTAACACACAGCGCTGATCCCAGCAGACACGCTGTCTCACACTCAGTTTAACACACAGCACTGATCCCAGCAGAGACACTGTCTCACACTCAGTTTAACACACACACTGATCCCAGCAGAGACACTGTCTCACACTCAGTTTAACACACACACTGATCCCAGCAGAGACACTGTCTCACACTCAGTTTAACACACACACTGATCCCAGCAGAGACACTGTCTCACACTCCGTTTAACACACAGCGCTGATCCCAGCAGAGACACTGTCTCACACTCAGTTTAACACACAGCTCTGATCCCAGCAGAGACACTGTCTCACACTCAGTTTAACACACAGCTCTGATCCCAGCAGAGACACTGTCTCACACTCAGTTTAACACACAGCACTGATCCCAGCAGAGACACTGTCTCACACTCAGTTTAACACACAGCACTGATCCCAGCAGAGACACTGTCTCACACTCAGTTTAACACACACACTGATCCCAGCAGAGACACTGTCTCACACTCAGTTTAACACACACACTGATCCCAGCAGAGACACTGTCTCACACTCAGTTTAACACACACACTGATCCCAGCAGAGACACTGTCTCACACTCAGTTTAACACACAGCACTGATTCCAGCAGAGACACTGTCTCACACTCAGTTTAACACACAGCACTGATTCCAGCAGAGACACGCTGTCTCACACTCAGTTTAACACACACACTGATCCCAGCAGAGACACGCTGTCTCACACTCAGTTTAACACACACACTGATCCCAGCAGAGACACTGTCTCACACTCAGTTTAACACACACACTGATCCCAGCAGAGACACTGTCTCACACTCAGTTTAACACACACTATGATCCCAGCAGAGACACTGTCTCACACTCAGTTTAACACACACACACACTTATCCCAGCAGAGACACGCTGTTTCACACTCAGTTTAACACACAGCACTGATCCCAGCAGAGACACTGTCTCACACTCAGTTTAACACACACACTGATCCCAGCAGAGACACTGTCTCACACTCAGTTTAACACACACACTGATCCCAGCAGAGACACGCTGTCTCACACTCAGTTTAACACACACACTGATCCCAGCAGAGACACGCTGTCTCACACTCAGTTAAACACACACACTGATCCCAGCAGAGACAGTCTCACACTCAGTTTAACACACACACTGATCCCAGCAGACACACTGTCTCACACTCAGTTTAACACACACACTGATCCCAGCAGAGACACTGTCTCACACTCAGTTTAACACACACACTGATCCCAGCAGAGACACTGTCTCACACTCAGTTTAACACACACACTGATCCCAGCAGAGACACTGTCTCACACTCAGTTTAACACACACACTGATCCCAGCAGAGACACGCTGTCTCACACTCAGTTTAACACACAGCACTGATCCCAGCAGAGACACTGTCTCACACTCAGTTTAACACACACACTGATCCCAGCAGAGACACTGTCTCACACTCAGTTTAACACACACACTGATCCCAGCAGAGACACTGTCTCACACTCAGTTTAACACACAGCACTGATCCCAGCAGAGACACTGTCTCACACTCAGTTTAACACACACACTGATCCCAGCAGAGATACTGTCTCACACTCAGTTTAACACACACACTGATCCCAGCAGAGACACTGTCTCACACTCAGTTTAACACACACACTGATCCCAGCAGAGACACTGTCTCACACTCAGTTTAACACACACACTGATCCCAGCAGAGACACTGTCTCACACTCAGTTTAACACACACACTGATCCCAGCAGAGACACTGTCTCACACTCAGTTTAACACACACACTGATCCCAGCAGAGACACGCTGTCTCACACTCAGTTTAACACACAGCACTGATCCCAGCAGAGACACGCTGTCTCACACTCAGTTGAACACACACACTTATCCCAGCAGAGACACGCTGTCTCACACTCAGTTTAACACACACACTGATCCCAGCAGAGACACGCTGTCTCACACTCAGTTTAACACACACACTGATCCCAGCAGAGACACGCTGTCTCACACTCAGTTTAACACACAGCACTGATCCCAGTAGAGACACTGTCTCACACTCCGTTTAACACACAGCGCTGATCCCAGCAGAGACACTGTCTCACACTCAGTTTAACACACAGCTCTGATCCCAGCAGAGACACTGTCTCACACTCAGTTTAACACACACACTGATCCCAGCAGAGACACTGTCTCACACTCAGTTTAACACACAGCACTGATCCCAGCAGAGACAGTCTCACACTCAGTTTAACACACACACTGATCCCAGCAGAGACACGCTGTCTCACACTCAGTTTAACACACACACTGATCCCAGCAGAGACACGCTGTCTCACACTCAGTTTAACACACACACTGATCCCAGCAGAGACGCTGTCTCACTCTCAGTTTAACACACACACTGATCCCAGCAGAGACACTGTCTCACACTCAGTTTAACACACAGCGCTGATCCCAGCAGACACGCTGTCTCACACTCAGTTTAACACACACACTGATCCCAGCAGACACTGTCTCACACTCAGTTTAACACACACACTGATCCCAGCAGACACACTGTCTCACACTCAGTTTAACACACACACTGATCCCAGCAGAGACACTGTCTCACACTCAGTTTAACACACACACTGATCCCAGCAGAGACACACTGTCTCACACTCAGTTTAACACACAGCACTGATCCCAGCAGAGACACTGTCTCACACTCAGTTTAACACACACACTGATCCCAGCAGAGACACTGTCTCACACTCAGTTTAACACACACACTGATCCCAGCAGAGACACTGTCTCACACTCAGTTTAACACACACACTGATCCCAGCAGAGACACTGTCTCACACTCAGTTTAACACACACACTGATCCCAGCAGAGACACTGTCTCACACTCCGTTTAACACACAGCGCTGATCCCAGCAGAGACACTGTCTCACACTCAGTTTAACACACACACTGATCCCAGCAGAGACACACTGTCTCACACTCAGTTTAACACACAGCTCTGATCCCAGCAGAGACACTGTCTCACACTCAGTTTAACACACACACTGATCCCAGCATAGACACTGTCTCACACTCAGTTTAACACACACACTGATCCCAGCAGAGACACTGTCTCACACTCAGTTTAACACACACACTGATCCCAGCAGAGACACGCTGTCTCACACTCAGTTTAACACACACACTGATCCCAGCAGAGACACTGTCTCACACTCCGTTTAACACACAGCGCTGATCCCAGCAGAGACACTGTCTCACACTCAGTTTAACACACAGCTCTGATCCCAGCAGAGACACTGTCTCACACTCAGTTTAACACACACACTGATCCCAGCATAGACACTGTCTCACACTCAGTTTAACACACACACTGATCCCAGCAGAGACACTGTCTCACACTCAGTTTAACACACACACTGATCCCAGCAGAGACAGTCTCACACTCAGTTTAACACACACACTGATCCCAGCAGAGACACGCTGTCTCACACTCAGTTTAACACACACACTGATCCCAGCAGAGACACGCTGTCTCACACTCAGTTTAACACACACACTGATCCCAGCAGAGACGCTGTCTCACTCTCAGTTTAACACACACACTGATCCCAGCAGAGACACTGTCTCACACTCAGTTTAACACACACACACTGATCCCAGCAGAGACACGCTGTCTCACACTCAGTTTAACACACAGCACTGATCCCAGCAGAGACACTGTCTCGCCCTCTAACACACACACTGATCCCAGCAGAGACACTGTCTCGCCCTCTAACACACACACTGATCCCAGCAGAGACACTGTCTCACACTCAGTTTAACACACACACACTGATCCCAGCAGAGACACTGTCTCACACTCAGTTTAACACACACTGATCCCAGCAGAGACACGCTGTCTCACACTCAGTTTAACACACACACTGATCCCAGCAGAGACACGCTGTCTCACACTCAGTTTAACACACACACTGATCCCAGCAGAGACACTGTCTCACACTCAGTTTAACACACACACTGATCCCAGCAGAGACACTGTCTCACACTCAGTTTAACACACACTATGATCCCAGCAGAGACACTGTCTCACACTCAGTTTAACACACACACACACTTATCCCAGCAGAGACACGCTGTTTCACACTCAGTTTAACACACAGCACTGATCCCAGCAGAGACACTGTCTCACACTCAGTTTAACACACACACTGATCCCAGCAGAGACACTGTCTCACACTCAGTTTAACACACACACTGATCCCAGCAGACACACTGTCTCACACTCAGTTTAACACACACACTGATCCCAGCAGAGACACTGTCTCACACTCAGTTTAACACACACACTGATCCCAGCAGAGACACTGTCTCACACTCAGTTTAACACACACACTGATCCCAGCAGACACACTGTCTCACACTCAGTTTAACACACACACTGATCCCAGCAGAGACACTGTCTCACACTCAGTTTAACACACACACTGATCCCAGCAGAGACACTGTCTCACACTCAGTTTAACACACAGCACTGATCCCAGCAGAGACACTGTCTCACACTCAGTTTAACACACACACTGATCCCAGCAGAGATACTGTCTCACACTCAGTTTAACACACACACTGATCCCAGCAGAGACACTGTCTCACACTCAGTTTAACACACACACTGATCCCAGCAGAGACACTGTCTCACACTCAGTTTAACACACACACTGATCCCAGCAGAGACACTGTCTCACACTCAGTTTAACACACACACTGATCCCAGCAGAGACACTGTCTCACACTCAGTTTAACACACACACTGATCCCAGCAGAGACACGCTGTCTCACACTCAGTTTAACACACAGCACTGATCCCAGCAGAGACACGCTGTCTCACACTCAGTTGAACACACACACTGATCCCAGCAGAGACACGCTGTCTCACACTCAGTTTAACACACACACTGATCCCAGCAGAGACACGCTGTCTCACACTCAGTTTAACACACACACTGATCCCAGCAGAGACACCGTCTCACACTCAGTTTAACACACACACTGATCCCAGCAGAGACACTGTCTCACACTCAGTTTAACACACAGCGCTGATCCCAGCAGACACGCTGTCTCACACTCAGTTTAACACACAGCGCTGATCCCAGCAGAGACACTGTCTCACACTCAGTTTAACACACACACTGATCCCAGCAGAGACACACTGTCTCACACTCAGTTTAACACACAGCACTGATCCCAGCAGAGACACTGTCTCACACTCAGTTTAACACACACACTGATCCCAGCAGAGACACTGTCTCACACTCAGTTTAACACACACACTGATCCCAGCAGAGACACTGTCTCACACTCAGTTTAACACACACACTGATCCCAGCAGAGACACTGTCTCACACTCAGTTTAACACACACACTGATCCCAGCAGAGACACTGTCTCACACTCCGTTTAACACACAGCGCTGATCCCAGCAGAGACACTGTCTCATACTCCGTTTAACACACAGCGCTGATCCCAGCAGAGACACTGTCTCACACTCCGTTTAACACACAGCTCTGATCCCAGCAGAGACACTGTCTCACACTCAGTTTAACACACACACTGATCCCAGCATAGACACTGTCTCACACTCAGTTTAACACACACACTGATCCCAGCAGAGACACTGTCTCACACTCAGTTTAACACACAGCACTGATCCCAGCAGAGACAGTCTCACACTCAGTTTAACACACACACTGATCCCAGCAGAGACACGCTGTCTCACACTCAGTTTAACACACACACTGATCCCAGCAGAGACACGCTGTCTCACACTCAGTTTAACACACACACTGATCCCAGCAGAGACGCTGTCTCACTCTCAGTTTAACACACACACTGATCCCAGCAGAGACACTGTCTCACACTCAGTTTAACACACAGCGCTGATCCCAGCAGACACGCTGTCTCACACTCAGTTTAACACACACACTGATCCCAGCAGAGACACTGTCTCACACTCAGTTTAACACACACACTGATCCCAGCAGAGACACACTGTCTCACACTCAGTTTAACACACACACTGATCCCAGCAGAGACACTGTCTCACACTCAGTTTAACACACACACTGATCCCAGCAGAGACACTGTCTCACACTCAGTTTAACACACACACTGATCCCAGCAGAGACACTGTCTCACACTCCGTTTAACACACAGCGCTGATCCCAGCAGAGACACTGTCTCACACTCAGTTTAACACACAGCTCTGATCCCAGCAGAGACACTGTCTCACACTCAGTTTAACACACACACTGATCCCAGCATAGACACTGTCTCACACTCAGTTTAACACACACACTGATCCCAGCAGAGACACTGTCTCACACTCAGTTTAACACACACACTGATCCCAGCAGAGACACGCTGTCTCACACTCAGTTTAACACACACACTGATCCCAGCAGAGACACTGTCTCACACTCAGTTTAACACACAGCACTGATCCCAGCAGAGACACTGTCTCACACTCCGTTTAACACACAGCGCTGATCCCAGCAGAGACACTGTCTCACACTCAGTTTAACACACAGCTCTGATCCCAGCAGAGACACTGTCTCACACTCAGTTTAACACACACACTGATCCCAGCATAGACACTGTCTCACACTCAGTTTAACACACACACTGATCCCAGCAGAGACACTGTCTCACACTCAGTTTAACACACAGCACTGATCCCAGCAGAGACAGTCTCACACTCAGTTTAACACACACACTGATCCCAGCAGAGACACGCTGTCTCACACTCAGTTTAACACACACACTGATCCCAGCAGAGACGCTGTCTCACTCTCAGTTTAACACACACACTGATCCCAGCAGAGACACTGTCTCACACTCAGTTTAACACACACACACTGATCCCAGCAGAGACACGCTGTTTCACACTCAGTTTAACACACACACTGATCCCAGCAGAGACACTGTCTCACACTCAGTTGAACACACAGCACTGATCCCAGCAGAGACACTGTCTCACACTCAGTTTAACACACACACTGATCCCAGCAGAGACACTGTCTCACACTCAGTTTAACACACACACTGATCCCAGCAGACACACTGTCTCACACTCAGTTTAACACACACACTGATCCGAGCAGAGACACTGTCTCACACTCAGTTTAACACACAGCACTGATCCCAGCAGAGACACTGTCTCACACTCAGTTTAACACACACTGATCCCAGCAGAGACACGCTGTCTCACACTCAGTTTAACACACACACTGATCCCAGCAGAGACACGCTGTCTCACACTCAGTTTAACACACAGCACTGATCCCAGCAGAGACACTGTCTCGCCCTCTAACACACACACTGATCCCAGCAGAGACACTGTCTCACACTCAGTTTAACACACACACACTGATCCCAGCAGAGACACTGTCTCACACTCAGTTTAACACACACTGATCCCAGCAGAGACACGCTGTCTCACACTCAGTTTAACACACACACTGATCCCAGCAGAGACACGCTGTCTCACACACAGTTTAACACACACACTGATCCCAGCAGAGACACTGTCTCACACTCAGTTTAACACACACACTGATCCCAGCAGACACACTGTCTCACACTCAGTTTAACACACACACTGATCCCAGCAGAGACACGCTGTCTCACACTCAGTTTAACACACACACTGATCCCAGCAGAGACACTGTCTTACTGTGTTTGTCATTTCTGAATTTCTGTCTCTGTGTTGGTCTCTCAGCCCTCTCTCTCTGTGCTGTACATGCTGTCTGATGGAGCTACCCATGAGGCCGTCCACCTGCTGTGTCGGATGCTGGTGTTTGACCCGGTAAGAGAGAAACAGACCACAGTGTCATCTTCCTCACCTGACAGTTCAAAACTGAGAGGGAGAGAGGGGTTAATACAGACACACTGACTGGACACCCCAGTACATTAACACTGCACTGAGAGAGAGAGGGGTTAATACAGACACACTGACTGGACACCCCAGTACATTAA
Source organism: Atractosteus spatula (assembly GCF_055471065.1). Classification (NCBI taxonomy): domain Eukaryota; kingdom Metazoa; phylum Chordata; class Actinopteri; order Semionotiformes; family Lepisosteidae; genus Atractosteus; species Atractosteus spatula. The sequence continues at coordinate 11,043,461 of NC_142710.1, read as the reverse complement.
CACTGCACTGAGAGAGAGAGGGGTTAATACAGACACACTGACTGGACACTCCAGTACATTAACACTGCACTGAGAGAGAGAGGGGTTAATACACACACTGACTGGACACTCCAGTACATTAACACTGCACTGAGAGAGAGAGGGGTTAATACAGACACACTGACTGGACACTCCAGTACATTAACACTGTATGAGAGAGAGAGAGGGGTTAATACAGACACACTGACTGGACACCCCAGTACATTAACACTGCACTGAGAGAGAGAGGGGTTAATACAGACACACTGACTGGACACTCCAGTACATTAACACTGCACTGAGAGAGAGAGGGGTTAATACACACACTGACTGGACACTCCAGTACATTAACACTGCACTGAGAGAGAGAGGGGTTAATACAGACACACTGACTGGACACTCCAGTACATTAACACTGTATGAGAGAGAGAGAGGGGTTAATACACACACACTGACTGGACACTCCAGTACATTAACACTGCACTGAGAGAGAGAGAGGGGTTTATACAGACACACTGACTGGACACTCCAGTACATTAACACTGCACTGAGAGAGAGAGAGGGGTTCATACAGACACACTGACTGGACACTCCAGTACATTAACACTGCACTGAGAGAGAGAGAGGGGTTAATACACACACACTGACTGGACACTCCAGTACATTAACACTGCACTGAGAGAGAGAGGGGTTAATACACACACTGACTGGACACTCCAGTACATTAACACTGCACTGAGAGAGAGAGAGGGGTTAATACAGACACACTGACTGGACACTCCAGTACATTAACACTGCTGGGGTCTGTGATGTCTCTCTCCCAGGCGAAGAGGATCTCCGGGAGTGACGCCCTCTCCCATCCCTACCTGGAGGAGGGGCGTCTCCGCTACCACACCTGCATGTGCCAGTGCTGCTACTCCGTGCCCAGCGGCCGCATCTACACCCACGACTTCGAGCCGCCCGCCGCCCGGACCTTCCAGGACCAGTACGAGCACAACCTGGGCTCTGTGTGGCAGGGCAAAGGTGAGAGTGACAGGAGACACACTCACAGCAGAGTACAGCACAACCTGGGCTCTGTGTGGCAGGGCAAAGGTGAGAGACAGGAGACACACTGACAGCAGAGTAAAGCACAACCTGGGCTCTGTGTGGCAGGGCAAAGGTGAGAGACAGGAGACACACTCACAGCAGAGTAAAGCACAACCTGGGCTCTGTGTGGCAGGGCAAAGGTGAGAGTGACAGGAGACACACTCACAGCAGAGTACAGCACAACCTGGGCTCTGTGTGGCAGGGCAAAGGTGAGAGACAGGAGACACACTGACAGCAGAGTAAAGCACAACCTGGGCTCTGTGTGGCAGGGCAAAGGTGAGAGTGACAGGAGACACACTCACAGCAGCAGTACAGCACAGCCTGGGCTCTGTGTGGCAGGGCAAAGGTGAGAGACAGGAGACACACTGACAGCAGCAGTACAGCACAGCCTGGGCTCTGTGTGGCAGGGCAAAGGTGAGAGACAGGAGACACACTCACAGCAGCAGTACAGCACAGCCTGGGCTCTGTGTGGCAGGGCAAAGGTGAGAGACAGGAGACACACTCACAGCAGAGTAAAGCACAACCTGGGCTCTGTGTGGCAGGGCAAAGGTGAGAGACAGGAGACACACTGACAGCAGCAGTACAGCACAGCCTGGGCTCTGTGTGGCAGGGCAAAGGTGAGAGACAGGAGACACACTCACAGCAGCAGTACAGCACAGCCTGGGCTCTGTGTGGCAGGGCAAAGGTGAGAGACAGGAGACACACTCACAGCAGAGTAAAGCACAACCTGGGCTCTGTGTGGCAGGGCAAAGGTGAGAGTGACAGGAGACACACTCACAGCAGAGTACAGCACAACCTGGGCTCTGTGTGGCAGGGCAAAGGTGAGAGACAGGAGACACACTGGCAGCAGAGTAAAGCACAACCTGGGCTCTGTGTGGCAGGGCAAAGGTGAGAGACAGGAGACACACTCACAGCAGAGTAAAGCACAACCTGGGCTCTGTGTGGCAGGGCAAAGGTGAGAGTGACAGGAGACACACTCACAGCAGCAGTACAGCACAGCCTGGGCTCTGTGTGGCAGGGCAAAGGTGAGAGACAGGAGACACACTGACAGCAGCAGTACAGCACAGCCTGGGCTCTGTGTGGCAGGGCAAAGGTGAGAGACAGGAGACACACTCACAGCAGCAGTACAGCACAGCCTGGGCTCTGTGTGGCAGGGCAAAGGTGAGAGACAGGAGACACACTCACAGCAGAGTAAAGCACAACCTGGGCTCTGTGTGGCAGGGCAAAGGTGAGAGTGACAGGAGACACACTCACAGCAGAGTACAGCACAACCTGGGCTCTGTGTGGCAGGGCAAAGGTGAGAGACAGGAGACACACTGGCAGCAGAGTAAAGCACAACCTGGGCTCTGTGTGGCAGGGCAAAGGTGAGAGACAGGAGACACACTCACAGCAGAGTAAAGCACAACCTGGGCTCTGTGTGGCAGGGCAAAGGTGAGAGTGACAGGAGACACACTCACAGCAGCAGTACAGTACAGCCTGGGCTCTGTGTGGCAGGGCAAAGGTGAGAGACAGGAGACACACTGACAGCAGCAGTACAGCACAGCCTGGGCTCTGTGTGGCAGGGCAAAGGTGAGAGACAGGAGACACACTCACAGCAGCAGTACAGCACAGCCTGGGCTCTGTGTGGCAGGGCAAAGGTGAGAGACAGGAGACACACTGACAGCAGCAGTACAGCACAGCCTGGGCTCTGTGTGGCAGGGCAAAGGTGAGAGTGACAGGAGACACACTCACAGCAGAGTACAGCACAACCTGGGCTCTGTGTGGCAGGGCAAAGGTGAGAGACAGGAGACACACTGGCAGCAGAGTAAAGCACAACCTGGGCTCTGTGTGGCAGGGCAAAGGTGAGAGACAGGAGACACACTCACAGCAGAGTAAAGCACAACCTGGGCTCTGTGTGGCAGGGCAAAGGTGAGAGTGACAGGAGACACACTCACAGCAGAGTACAGCACAACCTGGGCTCTGTGTGGCAGGGCAAAGGTGAGAGACAGGAGACACACTCACAGCAGAGTACAGCACAGCCTGGGCTCTGTGTGGCAGGGCAAAGGTGAGAGACAGGAGACACACTCACAGCAGAGTAAAGCACAACCTGGGCTCTGTGTGGCAGGGCAAAGGTGAGAGACAGGAGACACACTCACAGCAGCAGTACAGCACAGCCTGGGCTCTGTGTGGCAGGGCAAAGGTGAGAGACAGGAGACACACTGACAGCAGCAGTACAGCACAGCCTGGGCTCTGTGTGGCAGGGCAAAGGTGAGAGACAGGAGACACACTCACAGCAGCAGTACAGCACAGCCTGGGCTCTGTGTGGCAGGGCAAAGGTGAGAGACAGGAGACACACTCACAGCAGCAGTACAGCACAGCCTGGGCTCTGTGTGGCAGGGCAAAGGTGAGAGACAGGAGACACACTGACAGCAGCAGTACAGCACAGCCTGGGCTCTGTGTGGCAGGGCAAAGGTGAGAGACAGGAGACACACTCACAGCAGCAGTACAGCACAGCCTGGGCTCTGTGTGGCAGGGCAAAGGTGAGAGACAGGAGACACACTCACAGCAGCAGTACAGCACAGCCTGGGCTCTGTGTGGCAGGGCAAAGGTGAGAGACAGGAGACACACTGACAGCAGCAGTACAGCACAGCCTGGGCTCTGTGTGGCAGGGCAAAGGTGAGAGACAGGAGACACACTCACAGCAGCAGTACAGCACAGCCTGGGCTCTGTGTGGCAGGGCAAAGGTGAGAGACAGGAGACACACTGACAGCAGCAGTACAGCACAGCCTGGGCTCTGTGTGGCAGGGCAAAGGTGAGAGACAGGAGACACACTCACAGCAGCAGTACAGCACAGCCTGGGCTCTGTGTGGCAGGGCAAAGGTGAGAGACAGGAGACACACTGACAGCAGCAGTACAGCACAGCCTGGGCTCTGTGTGGCAGGGCAAAGGTGAGAGACAGGAGACACACTCACAGCAGCAGTACAGCACAGCCTGGGCTCTGTGTGGGAAGACAGAGAGAGACAGGAGACACACTCACAGCAGCAGTACAGCACAGCCTGGGCTCTGTGTGGGAAGACAGAGAGAGACAGGAGACACACTCACAGCAGAGTACAGCACAGCCTGGGCTCTGTGTGGCAGGGCAAAGGTGAGAGACAGGAGACACACTCACAGCAGAGTACAGCACAGCCTGGGCTCTGTGTGGCAGGGCAAAGGTGAGAGTGACAGGAGACACACTCACAGCAGCAGTACAGCACAGCCTGGGCTCTGTGTGGCAGGGCAAAGGTGAGAGACAGGAGACACACTCACAGCAGCAGTACAGCACAGCCTGGGCTCTGTGTGGGAAGACAGATAGAGACAGGAGACACACTCACAGCAGAGTACAGCACAGCCTGGGCTCTGTGTGGCAGGGCAAAGGTGAGAGACAGGAGACACACTCACAGCAGCAGTACAGCACAGCCTGGGCTCTGTGTGGCAGGGCAAAGGTGAGAGTGACAGGAGACACACTCACAGCAGCAGTACAGTACAGCACAGCCTGGGCTCTGTGTGGCAGGAGAGAGAGAGAGACAGGAGACACACTCACAGCAGCAGGAGAGAGAGGAGGGAGTGCAGAGGGACGGGGAGAGGGGTACAGGGGTGTCTGAGGGGTGTCTGCTGACCTCTGTCTGTGTCTCTTCCAGAGCTCATCCATCGGTTCATCACTGAGCAGCAGCAGGGCAGACGCAGCGTCCCTCTGTGTATCAACCCCCACAGTACCGCCTTCAAGACCTTCATCAGGTACTGACACACACACACACACACACTGTCTCTCTCTCTCCTCTGTGTATCAACCCCCACAGTACCGCCTTCAAGACCTTCATCAGGTACTGACACACACACACACACACACTGTCTCTCTCTCTCCTCTGTGTATCAACCCCCACAGTACCGCCTTCAAGACCTTCATCAGGTACTGACACACACCACACACTCACTCAGACACACACACACACACTCACACACTGTCTCTCTCTCTCCTCTGTGTATCAACCCCCACAGTACCGCCTTCAAGACCTTCATCAGGTACTGACACACACACACACACACACACACACTGTCTCTCTCTCTCCTCTGTGTATCAACCCCCACAGTACCGCCTTCAAGACCTTCATCAGGTACTGACACACACACACACACACACACACACACTGTCTCTCTCTCCTCTGTGTATCAACCCCCACAGTACCGCCTTCAAGACCTTCATCAGGTACTGACACACACACACACACACACACTGTCTCTCTCTCCTCTGTGTATCAACCCCCACAGTTCCGCCTTCAAGACCTTCATCAGGTACTGACACACACACACACACACTCACACACTGTCTCTCTCTCTCCTCTGTGTATCAACCCCCACAGTACCGCCTTCAGGACCTTCATCAGGTACTGACACACACACACACACACACACACACTGTCTCTCTCTCTCCTCTGTGTATCAACCCCCACAGTACCGCCTTCAAGACCTTCATCAGGTACTGACACACACACACACACACACACACACACACTGTCTCTCTCTCTCCTCTGTGTATCAACCCCCACAGTACCGCCTTCAAGACCTTCATCAGGTACTGACACACATACACACACACACACACACACACACACACTGTCTCTCTCTCCCTCTGTGTATCAACCCCCACAGTACCGCCTTCAAGACCTTCATCAGGTACTGACACACACACACACACACACACACACACTGTCTCTCTCTCTCTCCTGTGTATCAACCCCCACAGTACCGCCTTCAAGACCTTCATCAGGTACTGACACACACACACACACACACTGTCTCTCTCTCCTCTGTGTATCAACCCCCACAGTACCGCCTTCAAGACCTTCATCAGGTACTGACACACACACACACACACACACACACACACTGTCTCTCTCTCTCCTGTGTATCAACCCCCGCAGTACCGCCTTCAAGACCTTCATCAGGTACTGACACACACACACACACACTCAGACACACGCACACACACTGTCTCTCTCTCCTCTGTGTATCAACCCCCACAGTACCGCCTTCAAGACCTTCATCAGGTACTGACACACACCACACACTCACTCAGACACACACACACACACACACTGTCTCTCTCTCTCCTGTGTATCAACCCCCACAGTACCGCCTTCAAGACCTTCATCAGGTACTGACACACACACACACACACACACACTGTCTCTCTCTCTCCTCTGTGTATCAACCCCCACAGTACCGCCTTCAAGACCTTCATCAGGTACTGACACACACACACACACACACACACACACACTGTCTCTCTCTCTCCTCTGTGTATCAACCCCCACAGTACCGCCTTCAAGACCTTCATCAGGTACTGACACACACACACACACACACACACACTGTCTCTCTCTCTCCTCTGTGTATCAACCCCCACAGTACCGCCTTCAAGACCTTCATCAGGTACTGACACACACACACACACACACACACTGTCTCTCTCTCTCCTCTGTGTATCAACCCCCACAGTACCGCCTTCAAGACCTTCATCAGGTACTGACACACACACACACACACACTGTCTCTCTCTCCCTCTGTGTATCAACCCCCACAGTACCGCCTTCAAGACCTTCATCAGGTACTGACACACACACACACACACACACACACACTGTCTCTCTCTCTCCTCTGTGTATCAACCCCCACAGTACCGCCTTCAAGACCTTCATCAGGTACTGACACACATACACACACACACACACACACTGTCTCTCTCTCCCTCTGTGTATCAACCCCCACAGTACCGCCTTCAAGACCTTCATCAGGTACTGACACACACACACACACACACTGTCTCTCTCTCTCCTCTGTGTATCAACCCCCACAGTACCGCCTTCAAGACCTTCATCAGGTACTGACACACACACACACACACACACACTGTCTCTCTCTCTCCTCTGTGTATCAACCCCCACAGTACCGCCTTCAAGACCTTCATCAGGTACTGACACACACACACACACACACACTGTCTCTCTCTCCTCTGTGTATCAACCCCCACAGTACCGCCTTCAAGACCTTCATCAGGTACTGACACACACACACACACACACACACACACTGTCTCTCTCTCCCCTGTGTATCAACCCCCACAGTACCGCCTTCAAGACCTTCATCAGGTACTGACACACACACACACACACACTGTCTCTCTCTCCTCTGTGTATCAACCCCCACAGTACCGCCTTCAAGACCTTCATCAGGTACTGACACACACACACACACACACACACACACTGTCTCTCTCCTCTGTGTATCAACCCCCACAGTACCGCCTTCAAGACCTTCATCAGGTACTGACACACACACACACACACACACTGTCTCTCTCTCTCCTCTGTGTATCAACCCCCACAGTACCGCCTTCAAGACCTTCATCAGGTACTGACACACACACACACACACACACACTGTCTCTCTCTCTCCTGTGTATCAACCCCCGCAGTACCGCCTTCAAGACCTTCATCAGGTACTGACACACACACACACACACACACACACACACACTGTCTCTCTCTCCTCTGTGTATCAACCCCCACAGTACCGCCTTCAAGACCTTCATCAGGTACTGACACACACACACACACACACTGTCTCTCTCTCCTCTGTGTATCAACCCCCACAGTACCGCCTTCAAGACCTTCATCAGGTACTGACACACACACACACACACACACACACACACTGTCTCTCTCTCCTCTGTGTATCAACCCCCACAGTACCGCCTTCAAGACCTTCATCAGGTACTGACACACACACACACACACTGTCTCTCTCTCCTCTGTGTATCAACCCCCACAGTACCGCCTTCAAGACCTTCATCAGGTACTGACACACACACACACACACACACACACTGTCTCTCTCTCTCCTCTGTGTATCAACCCCCACAGTACCGCCTTCAAGACCTTCATCAGGTACTGACACACACACACACACACACACACTGTCTCTCTCTCCTCTGTGTATCAACCCCCACAGTACCGCCTTCAAGACCTTCATCAGGTACTGACACACACACACACACACACTGTCTCTCTCTCCCTCTGTGTATCAACCCCCACAGTACCGCCTTCAAGACCTTCATCAGGTACTGACACACACACACACACACACACACTGTCTCTCTCTCCTCTGTGTATCAACCCCCACAGTACCGCCTTCAAGACCTTCATCAGGTACTGACACACACACACACACACACACACTGTCTCTCTCTCCTCTGTGTATCAACCCCCACAGTACCGCCTTCAAGACCTTCATCAGGTACTGACACACACACACACACACACACTGTCTCTCTCTCCCCTGTGTATCAACCCCCACAGTACCGCCTTCAAGACCTTCATCAGGTACTGACACACACACACACACACACACTGTCTCTCTCTCTCCTGTGTATCAACCCCCGCAGTACCGCCTTCAAGACCTTCATCAGGTACTGACACACATACACACACACACACACACACTGTCTCTCTCTCCCTCTGTGTATCAACCCCCACAGTACCGCCTTCAAGACCTTCATCAGGTACTGACACACACACACACACACACACACTGTCTCTCTCTCCCTCTGTGTATCAACCCCCACAGTACCGCCTTCAAGACCTTCATCAGGTACTGACACACACACACACACACACACTGTCTCTCTCTCCCTCTGTGTATCAACCCCCACAGTACCGCCTTCAAGACCTTCATCAGGTACTGACACACACACACACACACTCAGACACACGCACACACAGTCTCCCTCCCTCTCTCCTGTCTCCCTCTCCCTCCTGTCTCACTCTCTCTCTCCTCTGTCTCCCTCTCTCTCATGTCTCTCCCTCCTGTCAATTCAATTCAATTCAAGGTGCTTTATTAGCATGACCGATGGGTACAATCAGTGTTGCCAAAGCAAATGAAAGTAATGATATTTACATGAAACAAAACAAAAATAGAAGTAAAATAAAATCTACAGACATATTACAGACATTTACAACAAAGACATATTATACAATATTGACATATACTGTAGGCGGCTGGAGCATTATTGGGAGACAGACTCACTGTTCCTCAGGCTGGGACAGGAGATCACACACTGTATTATTATTATTGAGAGACAGGCTCACTGTTCCTCAGGCTGGGACAGGAGATCACACACTGTATTATTATTATTGAGAGACAGGCTCACTGTTCCTCAGGCTGGGACAGGAGATCACACACTGTATTATTATTATTGAGAGACAGGTTCACTGTCTGTTCCTCAGGCTGGGACAGGAGATCACACACTGTATTATTATTATTGAGAGACAGACTCACTGTCTGTTCCTCAGACTGGGACAGGAGATCACACACTGTATTATTATTATTGAGAGACAGGCTCGCTGTCTGTTCCTCAGGCTGTGACAGGAGATCACATACTGGGCTGCCAGTTCAACTGAGTTCCCTCCTCCCTCTCCCAGTAGGATTGGGACCCGTTGTGATTCTGGCAGGTGTGGGAACTCTGGGACTAAATTTCTGAGTTTCGGGAAGACTGTTTCTCTAATCCCAGAGTATCTGTCCCAGTGCAGTAGGAAGTGCACCTCTCTCCCTCTCTCTCATGCCTCTCTCCCCTGTCTCCCTCTCTGCCCTGTCTCACTCTCTCCTGTCTCCCTCTCTCCCCTGTCTCACTCTCTCCTGTCTCGCTCTCCCAGGTCCACAGCCTGGCACTCCTCCAAAGTCTCACGGAAGGAGGAGAGATGAGGAAGAGGAGGGCTCGGTGCCCTTCGTGCTGTGCGAGGGGGAGAGGAGGGCTGTGCTGCTCGTGGACTGAGACTCGTGGACTCGGGTTCGAGGAGGGCTGTGGCTGGCAGAGGATGCTGGGATACGCTTGAGCTGGCACTAGGAAGTTCTGCACATCTGACACTTTGCTCTAACTCACACACACACACACACAGAACTGCACTGATGCAGTGTGACCCAGACTGGACTGGAGGGGTACAGTGTGACCCAGACTGGACCAGTGATCTCTGGACTGGAGGGGTACAGTGTGACCCAGACTGGACTGGAGGGGTACAGTGTGCCCCAGACTGGACCAGTGATCTCTGGACTGGAGGGGTACAGTGTGCCCCAGACTGGACCAGTGATCTCTGGACTGGAGGGGTACAGTGTGCCCCAGACTGAGCTGCAGGGGTACAGTGTGACCCAGACTGGACCAGTGATCTCTGGACTGCAGGGGTACAGTGTGACCCAGACTTGACTGGAGGGGTACAGTGTGACCCAGACTGGACCAGTGATCTCTGGACTGGAGGGGTACATTGTGTCCCAGACTGGACCAGTGATCTCTGGACTGGAGGGGTACAGTGTGCCCCAGACTGGACCAGTGATCTCTGGACTGGAGGGGTACAGTGTGCCCCAGACTGGACTGGAGGGGTACAGTGTGACCCAGACTGGATCAGTGATCTCTGGACTGCAGGGGTACAGTGTGACCCAGACTGGACTGGAGGGGTACAGTGTGACCCAGACTGGACCAGTGATCTCTGGACTGGAGGGGTACAGTGTGACCCAGACTGGACTGGAGGGGTACAGTGTGACCCAGACTGAGCTGCAGGGGTACAGTGTGACCCAGACTGGACCAGTGATCTCTGGACTGGAGGGGTACAGTGTGACCCAGACTGGACCAGTGATCTCTGGACTGGAGGGGTACAGTGTGCCCCAGACTGGGCTGCAGGGGTACAGTGTGACCCAGACTGGACTGGAGGGGTACAGTGTGACCCAGACTGGACCAGTGATCTCTGGACTGGAGGGGTACAGTGTGACCCAGACTGGACTGGAGGGGTACAGTGTGCCCCAGACTGGACCAGTGATCTCTGGACTGGAGGGGTACAGTGTGACCCAGACTGAGCTGCAGGGGTACAGTGTGACCCAGACTGGACCAGTGATCTCTGGACTGGAGGGGTACAGTGTGCCCCAGACTGGGCTGCAGGGGTACAGTGTGACCCAGACTGGACTGGAGGGGTACAGTGTGACCCAGACTGGACCAGTGATCTCTGGACTGGAGGGGTACAGTGTGACCCAGACTGGACTGGAGGGGTACAGTGTGCCCCAGACTGGACCAGTGATCTCTGGACTGGAGGGGTACAGTGTGACCCAGACTGGACCAGTGATCTCTGGACTGGAGGGGTACAGTGTGCCCCAGACTGGACCAGTGATCTCTGGACTGGAGGGGTACAGTGTGCCCCAGACTGAGCTGCAGGGGTACAGTGTGACCCAGACTGGACCAGTGATCTCTGGACTGCAGGGGTACAGTGTGACCCAGACTTGACTGGAGGGGTACAGTGTGACCCAGACTGGACCAGTGATCTCTGGACTGGAGGGGTACATTGTGTCCCAGACTGGACCAGTGATCTCTGGACTGGAGGGGTACAGTGTGCCCCAGACTGGACCAGTGATCTCTGGACTGGAGGGGTACAGTGTGCCCCAGACTGGACTGGAGGGGTACAGTGTGACCCAGACTGGATCAGTGATCTCTGGACTGCAGGGGTACAGTGTGAACTCGACTGGACCAGTGATCTCTGGACTGGAGGGGTACAGTGTGACCCAGACTGGACTGGAGGGGTACAGTGTGACCCAGACTGGACCAGTGATCTCTGGACTGGAGGGGTACAGTGTGACCCAGACTGGACTGGAGGGGTACAGTGTGCCCCAGACTGGACCAGTGATCTCTGGACTGGAGGGGTACAGTGTGACCCAGACTGAGCTGCAGGGGTACAGTGTGACCCAGACTGGACCAGTGATCTCTGGACTGGAGGGGTACAGTGTGCCCCAGACTGGGCTGCAGGGGTACAGTGTGCCCCAGACTGGGCTGCAGGGGTACAGTGTGACCCAGACTGGACTGGAGGGGTACAGTGTGACCCAGACTGGACCAGTGATCTCTGGGCTGCAGGGGTACAGTGTGCCCCAGACTGGACTGGAGGGGTACAGTGTGACCCAGACTGGACCAGTGATCTCTGGACTGGAGGGGTACAGTGTGACCCAGACTGGACTGGAGGGGTACAGTGTGCCCCAGACTGGACCAGTGATCTCTGGACTGGAGGGGTACAGTGTGACCCAGACTGGACCAGTGATCTCTGGACTGGAGGGGTACAGTGTGCCCCAGACTGGACCAGTGATCTCTGGACTGGAGGGGTACAGTGTGCCCCAGACTGAGCTGCAGGGGTACAGTGTGACCCAGACTGGACCAGTGATCTCTGGACTGCAGGGGTACAGTGTGACCCAGACTTGACTGGAGGGGTACAGTGTGACCCAGACTGGACCAGTGATCTCTGGACTGGAGGGGTACATTGTGTCCCAGACTGGACCAGTGATCTCTGGACTGGAGGGGTACAGTGTGCCCCAGACTGGACCAGTGATCTCTGGACTGGAGGGGTACAGTGTGCCCCAGACTGGACTGGAGGGGTACAGTGTGACCCAGACTGGATCAGTGATCTCTGGACTGCAGGGGTACAGTGTGAACTCGACTGGACCAGTGATCTCTGGACTGGAGGGGTACAGTGTGACCCAGACTGGACTGGAGGGGTACAGTGTGACCCAGACTGGACCAGTGATCTCTGGACTGGAGGGGTACAGTGTGACCCAGACTGGACTGGAGGGGTACAGTGTGACCCAGACTGGACCAGTGATCTCTGGACTGGAGGGGTACAGTGTGACCCAGACTGGACTGGAGGGGTACAGTGTGACCCAGACTGAGCTGCAGGGGTACAGTGTGACCCAGACTGGACCAGTGATCTCTGGACTGGAGGGGTACAGTGTGACCCAGACTGGACCAGTGATCTCTGGACTGGAGGGGTACAGTGTGCCCCAGACTGGGCTGCAGGGGTACAGTGTGACCCAGACTGGACTGGAGGGGTACAGTGTGACCCAGACTGGACCAGTGATCTCTGGACTGGAGGGGTACAGTGTGACCCAGACTGGACTGGAGGGGTACAGTGTGCCCCAGACTGGACCAGTGATCTCTGGACTGGAGGGGTACAGTGTGACCCAGACTGAGCTGCAGGGGTACAGTGTGACCCAGACTGGACCAGTGATCTCTGGACTGGAGGGGTACAGTGTGCCCCAGACTGGGCTGCAGGGGTACAGTGTGCCCCAGACTGGGCTGCAGGGGTACAGTGTGACCTAGACTGGACTGGAGGGGTACAGTGTGACCCAGACTGGACCAGTGATCTCTGGGCTGCAGGGGTACAGTGTGCCCCAGACTGGACTGGAGGGGTACAGTGTGCCCCAGACTGGGCTGCAGGGGTACAGTGTGACCCAGACTGGACTGGAGGGGTACAGTGTGACCCAGACTGGACCAGTGATCTCTGGACTGGAGGGGTACAGTGTGCCCCAGACTGGACCAGTGATCTCTGGACTGGAGGGGTACAGTGTGCCCCAGACTGGACTGGAGGGGTACAGTGTGACCCAGACTGGATCAGTGATCTCTGGACTGCAGGGGTACAGTGTGAACTCGACTGGACCAGTGATCTCTGGACTGGAGGGGTACAGTGTGACCCAGACTGGACTGGAGGGGTACAGTGTGACCCAGACTGGACCAGTGATCTCTGGACTGGAGGGGTACAGTGTGACCCAGACTGGACTGGAGGGGTACAGTGTGACCCAGACTGGACCAGTGATCTCTGGACTGGAGGGGTACAGTGTGACCCAGACTGGACTGGAGGGGTACAGTGTGACCCAGACTGAGCTGCAGGGGTACAGTGTGACCCAGACTGGACCAGTGATCTCTGGACTGGAGGGGTACAGTGTGACCCAGACTGGACCAGTGATCTCTGGACTGGAGGGGTACAGTGTGCCCCAGACTGGGCTGCAGGGGTACAGTGTGACCCAGACTGGACTGGAGGGGTACAGTGTGACCCAGACTGGACCAGTGATCTCTGGACTGGAGGGGTACAGTGTGACCCAGACTGGACTGGAGGGGTACAGTGTGCCCCAGACTGGACCAGTGATCTCTGGACTGGAGGGGTACAGTGTGACCCAGACTGAGCTGCAGGGGTACAGTGTGACCCAGACTGGACCAGTGATCTCTGGACTGGAGGGGTACAGTGTGCCCCAGACTGGGCTGCAGGGGTACAGTGTGCCCCAGACTGGGCTGCAGGGGTACAGTGTGACCCAGACTGGACTGGAGGGGTACAGTGTGACCCAGACTGGACCAGTGATCTCTGGGCTGCAGGGGTACAGTGTGCCCCAGACTGGACTGGAGGGGTACAGTGTGACCCAGACTGGACCAGTGATCTCTGGACTGGAGGGGTACAGTGTGACCCAGACTGGACTGGAGGGGTACAGTGTGCCCCAGACTGGACCAGTGATCTCTGGACTGGAGGGGTACAGTGTGACCCAGACTGGACCAGTGATCTCTGGACTGGAGGGGTACAGTGTGCCCCAGACTGGACCAGTGATCTCTGGACTGGAGGGGTACAGTGTGCCCCAGACTGAGCTGCAGGGGTACAGTGTGACCCAGACTGGACCAGTGATCTCTGGACTGCAGGGGTACAGTGTGACCCAGACTTGACTGGAGGGGTACAGTGTGACCCAGACTGGACCAGTGATCTCTGGACTGGAGGGGTACATTGTGTCCCAGACTGGACCAGTGATCTCTGGACTGGAGGGGTACAGTGTGCCCCAGACTGGACCAGTGATCTCTGGACTGGAGGGGTACAGTGTGCCCCAGACTGGACTGGAGGGGTACAGTGTGACCCAGACTGGATCAGTGATCTCTGGACTGCAGGGGTACAGTGTGAACTCGACTGGACCAGTGATCTCTGGACTGGAGGGGTACAGTGTGACCCAGACTGGACTGGAGGGGTACAGTGTGACCCAGACTGGACCAGTGATCTCTGGACTGGAGGGGTACAGTGTGACCCAGACTGGACCAGTGATCTCTGGACTGGAGGGGTACAGTGTGACCCAGACTGGACTGGAGGGGTACAGTGTGACCCAGACTGAGCTGCAGGGGTACAGTGTGACCCAGACTGGACCAGTGATCTCTGGACTGGAGGGGTACAGTGTGACCCAGACTGGACCAGTGATCTCTGGACTGGAGGGGTACAGTGTGACCCAGACTGGACTGGAGGGGTACAGTGTGACCCAGACTGGACCAGTGATCTCTGGACTGGAGGGGTACAGTGTGACCCAGACTGGACTGGAGGGGTACAGTGTGACCCAGACTGAGCTGCAGGGGTACAGTGTGACCCAGACTGGACCAGTGATCTCTGGACTGGAGGGGTACAGTGTGACCCAGACTGGACCAGTGATCTCTGGACTGGAGGGGTACAGTGTGCCCCAGACTGGGCTGCAGGGGTACAGTGTGACCCAGACTGGACTGGAGGGGTACAGTGTGACCCAGACTGGACCAGTGATCTCTGGACTGGAGGGGTACAGTGTGACCCAGACTGGACTGGAGGGGTACAGTGTGCCCCAGACTGGACCAGTGATCTCTGGACTGGAGGGGTACAGTGTGACCCAGACTGAGCTGCAGGGGTACAGTGTGACCCAGACTGGACCAGTGATCTCTGGACTGGAGGGGTACAGTGTGCCCCAGACTGGGCTGCAGGGGTACAGTGTGCCCCAGACTGGGCTGCAGGGGTACAGTGTGACCCAGACTGGACTGGAGGGGTACAGTGTGACCCAGACTGGACCAGTGATCTCTGGGCTGCAGGGGTACAGTGTGCCCCAGACTGGACTGGAGGGGTACAGTGTGCCCCAGACTGGGCTGCAGGGGTACAGTGTGACCCAGACTGGACTGGAGGGGTACAGTGTGACCCAGACTGGACCAGTGATCTCTGGGCTGCAGGGGTACAGTGTGACCCAGACTGGACTGGAGGGGTACAGTGTGACCCAGACTGGACAAGTGATCTCTGGACTGGAGGGGTACAGTGTGCCCCAGACTGGGCTGCAGGGGTACAGTGTGACCCAGATTGGACCAGTGATCTCTGGGCTGCAGGGGTACAGTGTGACCCAGACTGGACCAGTGATCTCTGGGCTGCAGGGGTACAGTGTGACCCAGACTGGGCTGCAGGGGTACAGTGTGACCCAGACTGGACCAGTGATCTCTGGACTGGAGGGGTACAGTGTGACCCAGACTGGACTGGAGGGGTACAGTGTGCCCCAGACTGGACCAGTGATCTCTGGACTGGAGGGGTACAGTGTGACCCAGACTGGACTGGAGGGGTACAGTGTGCCCCAGACTGGACCAGTGATCTCTGGACTGGAGGGGTACAGTGTGACCCAGACTGGGCTGCAGGGGTACAGTGTGCCCCAGACTGGGCTGCAGGGGGACAGACAGACAGACAGACAGACAGACAGACAGACAGTCAGTCACTGGAGGCAGGGACATGTCTGAGCACTGGCACTGCTTTCAGAGGGTCAAGCTCCTTCTGCAGTAAGAGACGGTGTGTTTGAGAGTCTGGGTGTCTGAGGTGGTATCTGCAGATGTGCAGCTGTTGAGACCCTAACACTGGATTTGAATTTAAAATCCCACTAATCCTGACGGGATTTTCCTTTTGTTTTCCTTAATTGCTGAGAGTTTCTGTGTGAGAGGGACCGCGACTGGCCCCATTGCTGCTGTGATCACCCTTCCTGTGTTTTTAATGTGTGCGACTTCGCGGTAGCTGATTGGTTGTCTGTAGATCATGTGACCAGATATGGTCCCCCCAATGGGATGTACCACTTGACTTGTCTAGTTTGGGGGGGGGGGGGGGTGGGCGGGAGGATATGGAACTGGGTGATACCATGTGTTTTCCTGACGCTCAGTGGGGGGGTGTGAAAGTGGGGTTCGGGGGCAGTTCCCCCAGTGGGCATAGATGAAGATTTCCTGTCGTTTTCGGTTCGTAAGGTTTCTGAATTGTCGGTTTTGTTTGTTTTTAAGTGTAAAGTTTTTATTTTAATTGTATTTTAATTTTTTCCCGGCGAATACTTGAATTTAATAAAAAAATAAATGAGACTATGAAGGAGCGAGTGTGTGTCAGTTGTGCGGTGGAGCGGGCGTCACGTCCAGGGTGTGTGCTGCCTGCTGCCTGCTGGGATAGACCCCAGCTCCCCCAGCACTCGGGGCTGGATAACGCAGTTTGAATCTGGAGAGACTGAACAGGAGAGCAAGAACTGGGAATGAAGCTCCCAGTGAACAGCAGTCTGATCCGCTCCAGGTGTGACAGTGCTGTCAGTCAGACTCCCAGTGCGCAGCAGTCTGATCCGCTCCAGGTGTGACAGTGCTGTCAGACCCCCAGTGCGCAGCAGTCTGATCCGCTCCAGGTGTGACAGTGCTGTCAGTCAGACTCCCAGTGCGCAGCAGTCTGATCCGCTCCAGGTGTGACAGTGCTGTCAGACTCCCAGTGCACAGCAGTCTGATCCGCTCCAGGTGTGACAGTGCTGTCAGACTCCCAGTGCGCAGCAGTCTGATCCGCTCCAGGTGTGACAGTGCTGTCAGACTCCCAGTGCGCAGCAGTCTGATCCGCTCTAGGTGTGACAGTGCTGTCAGACCCCCAGTGCGCAGCAGTCTGATCCGCTCCAGGTGTGACAGTGCTGTCAGACTCCCAGTGCGCAGCAGTCTGATCCACTCCAGGTGTGACAGTGCTGTCAGTCAGACTCCCAGTGCGCAGCAGTCTGATCTGCTCCAGGTGTGACAGTGCTGTCAGACTCCCAGTGTGCAGCAGTCTGATCCGCTCCAGGTGTGACAGTGCTGTCAGTCAGACTCCCAGTGCGCAGCAGTCTGATCTGCTCCAGGTGTGAGAGTGCTGTCAGACTCCCAGTGCGCAGCAGTCTGATCCGCTCCAGGTGTGACAGTGCAGTCAGTCAGACTCCCAGTGCGCAGCAGTCTGATCCGCTCCAGGTGTGACAGTGCTGTCAGACTCCCAGTGCGCAGCAGTCTGATCCGCTCCAGGTGTGACAGTGCTGTCAGTCAGACTCCCAGTGCACAGCAGTCTGATCCGCTCCAGGTGTGACAGTGCTGTCAGACTCCCAGTGCGCAGCTGTCTGATCCGCTCCAGGTGTGACAGTGCTGTCAGACCCCCAGTGCGCAGCAGTCTGATCCGCTCCAGGTGTGACAGTGCTGTCAGTCAGACTCCCAGTGCGCAGCAGTCTGATCCGCTCCAGGTGTGACAGTGCTGTCAGACCCCCAGTGCGCAGCAGTCTGATCCGCTCCAGGTGTGACAGTGCTGTCAGTCAGACTCCCAGTGCGCAGCAGTCTGATCCGCTCCAGGTGTGACAGTGCTGTCAGACCCCCAGTGCGCAGCAGTCTGATCCGCTCCAGGTGTGACAGTGCTGTCAGTCAGACTCCCAGTGCGCAGCAGTCTGATCCACTCCAGGTGTGACAGTGCTGTCAGACCCCCAGTGCGCAGCAGTCTGATCCACTCCAGGTGTGACAGTGCTGTCAGTCAGACTCCCAGTGCGCAGCAGTCTGATCCACTCCAGGTGTGACAGTGCTGTCAGTCAGACTCCCAGTGCGCAGCAGTCTGATCCGCTCCAGGTGTGACAGTGCTGTCAGACCCCCAGTGCGCAGCGGTCTGATCCGCTCCAGGTGTGACAGTGCTGTCAGACTCCCAGTGCGCAGCAGTCTGATCCACTCCAGGTGTGACAGTGCTGTCAGTCAGACTCCCAGTGTGCAGCAGTCTGATCCGCTCCAGGTGTGACAGTGCTGTCAGACTCCCAGTGCGCAGCAGTCTGATCCGCTCCAGGTGTGACAGTGCTGTCCACCTGTCTGTCTGACACAGGGAACAACAGACACACCACTGTCCACCCGTCTGTCTGACGCAGGGAGAGACACACAGACACACCGCTGTCCACCCGTCTGTCTGACACAGGGAGAGACACACAGACACACCACTGTCCACCTGTCTGTCTGACACAGGGACACAGACACACCACTGTCCACCCGTCTGTCTGACACAGGGAGAGAAACACAGACACACCGCTGTCCACCTGTCTGTCTGTCTGACACAGGGACACACAGACACACCACTGTCCATCCGCCTGACACAGGGACACACAGACACACCGCTGTCCACCTGTCTGTCTGACACAGGGAGAGACACACAGACACACCGCTGTCCACCCGTCTGTCGGACACAGGGAGAGACACACAGACACACCGCTGTCCACCTGTCTGTCGGACACAGGGACACACAGACACACCACTGTCCACCTGTCTGTCTGACACAGGGACACACAGACACACCACTGTCCACCCGCCTGACACAGGGACACACGGACACACCACTGTCCACCTGTCTGTCTGACACAGGGAGAGACACACAGACACACCGCTGTCCACCCGTCTGTCGGACACAGGGAGAGACACACAGACACACCGCTGTCCACCCGTCTGTCGGACACAGGGACACACAGACACACCGCTGTCCACCTGTCTGTCTGACACAGGGAGAGACACACAGACACACCACTGTCCACCTGTCTGTCTGACACAGGGACACACAGACACACCGCTGTCCACCCGTCTGTCTGACACAGGGACACACAGGCACACCGCTGTCCACCTGTCTGTCTGACACAGGGACACACAGACACACCACTGTCCACCTGTCTGTCTGACACAGGGAGAGACACACAGACACACCACTGTCCACCTGTCTGTCTGACACAGGGAGAGACACACAGACACACCACTGTCCACCTGTCTGTCTGACACAGGGACACACAGACACACCGCTGTCCACCCGTCTGTCTGACACAGGGACACACAGGCACACCGCTGTCCACCTGTCTGTCTGACACAGGGACACACAGACACACCGCTGTCCACCTGTCTGTCTGACACAGGGAGAGAGACACAGACACACCTCTGTCCACCCGTCTGTCTGACCCAGGGACACACAGACACACCGCTGTCCACCTGTCTGTCTGACACAGGGACACACAGACACACCACTGTCCACCTGTCTGTCTGACACAGGGACACACAGACACACCGCTGTCCACCTGTCTGTCTGACACAGGGAGAGAGACACAGACACACCACTGTCCACCTGTCTGTCTGACACAGGGACACACAGACACACCGCTGTCCACCTGTCTGTCTGACACAGGGAGAGACACACAGACACACCGCTGTCCACCTGTCTGTCTGACACAGGGACACACAGACACACCGCTGTCCACCTGTCTGTCGGACACAGGGAGAGACACACAGACACACCGCTGTCCACCCGTCTGTCTGACACAGGGACACACAGACACACCGCTGTCCACCTGTCTGTCTGACACAGGGACACACAGACACACCACTGTCCACCCGCCTGACACAGGGACACACAGACACACCACTGTCCACCTGTCTGTCTGACACAGGGACACACAGACACACCACTGTCCACCCGCCTGACACAGGGACACACAGACACACCACTGTCCACCCGCCTGTCGGACACAGGGAGAGACACACAGACACACCGCTGTCCACCTGTCTGTCGGACACAGGGACACACAGACACACCGCTGTCCACCTGTCTGTCGGACACAGGGACACACAGACACACCGCTGTCCACCCGTCTGTCTGACACAGGGACACACAGACACACTGCTGTCCACCTGTCTGTCTGACACAGGGAGAGAGACACAGACACACCTCTGTCCACCCGTCTGTCTGACCCAGGGACACACAGACACACCGCTGTCCACCTGTCTGTCTGACACAGGGACACACAGGCACACCACTGTCCACCTGTCTGTCTGACACAGGGACACACAGACACACCGCTGTCCACCTGTCTGTCTGACACAGGGAGAGAGACACAGACACACCACTGTCCACCTGTCTGTCTGACACAGGGACACACAGACACACCACTGTCCACCTGTCTGTCTGACACAGGGACACACAGACACACCGCTGTCCACCCGTCTGTCGGACACAGGGAGAGACACACAGACACACCGCTGTCCACCCGTCTGTCTGACACAGGGACACACAGACACACCTCTGTCCACCCGTCTGTCTGACACAGGGACACACAGGCACACCAGTGTTCACCTGTCTGTCTGACACAGGGACACACAGACACACCACTGTCCACCCGCCTGACACAGGGACACACAGACACACCACTGTCCACCTGTCTGTCTGACACAGGGACACACAGACACACCACTGTCCACCCGCCTGACACAGGGACACACAGACACACCACTGTCCACCCGCCTGTCGGACACAGGGAGAGACACACAGACACACCGCTGTCCACCTGTCTGTCGGACACAGGGACACACAGACACACCGCTGTCCACCTGTCTGTCGGACACAGGGACACACAGACACACCGCTGTCCACCCGTCTGTCTGACACAGGGACACACAGACACACCGCTGTCCACCTGTCTGTCGGACACAGGGACACACAGACACACCGCTGTCCACCTGTCTGTCGGACACAGGGACACACAGACACACCGCTGTCCACCCGTCTGTCTGACACAGGGACACACAGACACACTGCTGTCCACCTGTCTGTCTGACACAGGGAGAGAGACACAGACACACCTCTGTCCACCCGTCTGTCTGACCCAGGGACACACAGACACACCGCTGTCCACCTGTCTGTCTGACACAGGGACACACAGGCACACCACTGTCCACCTGTCTGTCTGACACAGGGACACACAGACACACCGCTGTCCACCTGTCTGTCTGACACAGGGAGAGAGACACAGACACACCACTGTCCACCTGTCTGTCTGACACAGGGACACACAGACACACCACTGTCCACCTGTCTGTCTGACACAGGGACACACAGACACACCGCTGTCCACCCGTCTGTCGGACACAGGGAGAGACACACAGACACACCGCTGTCCACCCGTCTGTCTGACACAGGGACACACAGACACACCTCTGTCCACCCGTCTGTCTGACACAGGGACACACAGGCACACCAGTGTTCACCTGTCTGTCTGACACAGGGACACACAGACACACCGCTGTCCACCCGTCTGTCTGACGCAGGGAGAGACACACAGACACACCGCTGTCCACCCGTCTGTCTGACGCAGGGAGAGACACGCTCTGTGGGTACCGTGTCCGGCCGTGTGTCTCTCCTGCCCGAGGGGCGCAGCAGCGAGCGGGCTGAAACTCTCGCCGCTGCTCGGAGCAGCCGGATCGATTAGACTGGACTGAGGCCCAGCAGCCCCTCCGCCCGAGTCGCGTGGACGTTCGGGCGTCGCCATGGAAACGGCTCGTGCTCGGAGTTGGAGCCCCCCCCGCCCCGTCGACGCCATTTTGGCTCCGCGGTGGAGGAGCGCCGTGTACGACTGCGGAGACTGTTTTGAGCCGCAATGGCGGGATTTGAGTTGTTTTCTGTTTATCTCTGCAAAACGGTGTTGTAGTCAAACTCCACCTCAGACGCAATAAAGTCATTAATATTACCCTGTTTTTTCTGTGATTCCATGATTCATTAGAGCGTACAGTTACTGCAGCATTTCATTTTTTATAGTGTTATATTAGTGTTTCCCCTTAATTTGTCAGGACTGTGCTGTTTAGCTGTTACTTTCGTGTTCAATCGCAACCCTGAGAAGACCTTTGAGGCGGGAGTCTCCTCACTTGTGCCTATGTTGCCGAATACAGAGCAGACCGACCTTCTCAAAATGGCGGAACGCCCACGTCACGGCCTCGATCGTGTCCGCCCCACTACCGGAAACCAGCGTCCCAGGGCCGCGACCTCCGCTTCCGGTTTCCGGCCGGCTCCCGCCCGCGCCGCCATCTTGAATTTCTGAACAAAAAAAAAACGGGATCGAGCTCGAGAGAGCGAGAGCGCGGCGGGGAAAAACAGGCAGGAAACCTGGACCGGCGGGCGCGAACAGGCAGGACATGAGGGGAGCCGAGCGGCAGGGCAGAGACACCGCGCCCCAGACGACGAGAGCGGCGACGGCGTGAGCCGGGACCCCGAGCGCCGATCACTGCGGGCAGGGAGAGAGAGGGAGAGGGAGAGGGAGGAGGAGGAAGAGCTGTCGGGCTGTCGGGCTGCGAGAGACGCGGCGCTCCTCAAGGCCGGGATGGACCGCGGCGACTGAGAGGAGGCGCCCAGGACACATCGTCAGACCCCCACCGCGGTGAGTCTCCTGCCCGCACCCCGATACTGCTGACACCCCCTTGCGATCACCCCCATACTGCTGACACCCCCTTGCGATCACCCCGATACTGCTGACACCCCCCTGCAATCACCCCCATACTGCTGACACCCCCCTGCCCGCACCCCCATACTGCTGACACCCCCCTGTGATCACCCTCATACTGCTGACACCCCCCTGCCCGCACCCCGATACTGCTGACACCCCCCTGCGATCACCCCCATACTGCTGACACCCCCCTGCGATCACCCCCATACTGCTGACACCCCCCTGCCTGCACCCCCATACTGCTGACACCCCCCTGCCCGCACCCCGATACTGCTGACACCCCCCTGTGATCACCCCGATACTGCTGACACCCCCCTGCGATCACCCCCATACTGCTGACACCCCCCTGCCTGCACCCCCATACTGCTGACACCCCCCTGTGATCACCCTCATACTGCTGACACCCCCCTGCGATCACCCCCATACTGCTGACACTCCCCTGCCCGCACCCCCATACTGCTGACACCCCCCTGCGATCACCCCCATACTGCTGACACCCCCCTGCCCGCACCCCCATACTGCTGACACCCCCCTGTGATCACCCTCATACTGCTGACACCCCCCTGCCCGCACCCCGATACTGCTGACACCCCCCTGCGATCACCCCTATACTGCTGACACCCCCCTGTGATCACCCCCATACTGCTGACACCCCCTGCGATCACCCCCATACTGCTGACACCCCCCTGTGATCACCCTCATACTGCTGACACCCCCCTGCCCGCACCCCGATACTGCTGACACCCCCCTGCGATCACCCCTATACTGCTGACACTCCCCTGCGATCACCCCGATACTGCTGACACCCCCCTGTGATCACCCCCATACTGCTGACACCCCCCTGTGATCACCCTCATACTGCTGACACCCCCCTGCCCGCACCCCGATACTGCTGACACCCCCCTGCGATCACCCCCATACTGCTGACACCCCCCTGCCTGCACCCCCATACTGCTGACACCCCCCTGCGATCACCCCGATACTGCTGACACCCCCCTGCAATCACCCCCATACTGCTGACACCCCCCTGTGATCACCCCCATACTGCTGACACCCCCCTGCCCGCACCCCGATACTGCTGACACCCCCCTGCGATCACCCCTATACTGCTGACACCCCCCTGTGATCACCCCCATACTGCTGACACCCCCCTGCCTGCACCCCCATACTGCTGACACCCCCCTGCGATCACCCCGATACTGCTGACACCCCCCTGCCCGCACCCCCATACTGCTGACACCCCCCTGCGATCACCCCCATACTGCTGACACCCCCCTGCCCGCACCCCCATACTGCTGACACCCCCCTGTGATCACCCCTATACTGCTGACACCCCCCTGCCCGCACCCCCATACTGCTGACACCCCCCTGCGATCACCCCGATACTGCTGACACCCCCCTGCCCGCACCCCCATACTGCTGACACCCCCCTGCGATCACCCCCATACTGCTGACACCCCCCTGCCCGCACCCCCATACTGCTGACACCCCCCTGCGATCACCCCCATACTGCTGACACCCCCCTGCCCGCACCCCCATACTGCTGACACCCCCCTGTGATCACCCCTATACTGCTGACACCCCCCTGTGATCACCCCCATACTGCTGACACCCCCCTGTGATCACCCCGATACTGCTGACACCCCCCTGCCCGCACCCCCATACTGCTGACACCCCCCTGCGATCACCCCCATACTGCTGACACCCCCCTGCCCGCACCCCCATACTGCTGACACCCCCCTGTGATCACCCCTATACTGCTGACACCCCCCTGTGATCACCCCCATACTGCTGACACCCCCCTGCGATCACCCTCATACTGCTGACACCCCCCTGCCCGCACCCCGATACTGCTGACACCCCCCTGTGATCACCCCCATACTGCTGACACCCCCCTGCCTGCACCCCCATACTGCTGACACCCCCTGCGATCACCCCCATACTGCTGACACCCCCTGCGATCACCCCCATACTGCTGACACCCCCCTGTGATCACCCCCATACTGCTGACACCCCCCTGCCTGCACCCCCATACTGCTGACACCCCCTGCGATCACCCCCATACTGCTGACACCCCCCTGTGATCACCCCCATACTGCTGACACCCCCCTGTGATCACCCCCATACTGCTGACACCCCCCTGCCCGCACCCCCATACTGCTGACACCCCCCTGCGATCACCCCCATACTGCTGACACCCCCCTGCCCGCACCCCTATACTGCTATACTCTGGGGGAGAGACGCTGTCTCTGCTGTCTCTGTACTGGGGGAGAGACGCTGTCTCTGGTGTCTCTGTACTGGAGGAGAGACGCTGTCTCTGCTGTCTTTTTCTTGGGGGAGAGACGCTGTCTCTACTGTCTCTTTCCTGGAGGAGAGACGCTGTCTCTGGTGTCTCTGTCCTGGGGGAGAGACGCTGTCTCTACTGTCTCTTTCCTGGAGGAGAGACGCTGTCTCTGGTGTCTCTGTCCTGGGGGAGAGACGCTGTCTCTGGTGTCTCTGTCCTGGGGGAGAGACGCTGTCTCTGGTATCTCTGTCCTGAGGGAGAGACGCTGTCTCTGGTGTCTCTGTCCTGGGGGAGAGACGCTGTCTCTGGTGTCTCTTTCCTGGGGGAGAGACGCTGTCTCTGCTGTCTCTTTCCTGGAGGAGAGACGCTGTCTCTGCTGTCTCTGTACTGGGGGAGAGACGCTGTCTCTGGTGTCTCTGTCCTGGGGGAGAGACGCTGTCTCTGGTGTCTCTGTACTGGGGGAGAGACGCTGTCTCTGCTGTCTCTGTCCTGGGGGAGAGACGCTGTCTCTGGTGTCTCTGTCCTGGAGGAGAGACGCTGTCTCTGCTGTCTCTGTCCTGGGGGAGAGACGCTGTCTCTGGTGTGTCTGTACTGGGGGAGAGACGCTGTCTCTGGTGTCTCTGTCCTGGGGGAGAGACGCTGTCTCTGGTGTCTCTGTACTGGGGGAGAGACGCTGTCTCTGCTGTCTCTGTCCTGGGGGAGAGACGCTGTCTCTGGTGTCTCTGTCCTGGGGGAGAGACGCTGTCTCTGCTGTCTCTGTCCTGGGGGAGAGACGCTGTCTCTGCTGTCTCTGTCCTGGAGGAGAGACGCTGTCTCTGGTGTCTCTGTACTGGGGGAGAGACGCTGTCTCTGTCCTGGGGGAGAGACGCTGTCTCTGGTGTCTCTGTCCTGGGGGAGAGACGCTGTCTCTGCTGTCTCTTTCCTGGAGGAGAGACGCTGTCTCTGGTGTCTCTGTCCTGGGGGAGAGACGCTGTCTCTGGTGTCTCTGTCCTGGGGGAGAGATGCTGTCTCTGCTGTCTCTTTCCTGGAGGAGAGACGCTGTCTCTGTCCTGGGGGAGAGACACTGTCTCTGGTGTCTCTGTCCTGGGGGAGAGACGCTGTCTCTGGTGTCTCTGTCCTGGGGGAGAGACGCTGTCTCTGGTGTCTCTTTCCTGGGGGAGAGACGCTGTCTCTGGTGTCTCTATACTGGGGGAGAGATGCTGTCTCTGGTGTGTAAATGATGAACTCCTCTCTCCCCTCTCTCCCCTCTCTCCCCCTCTCTCTCCCCCTCTCTCTCCCCTCTCAATTCAATTCAATTCAATTCAATTCTCTCTCCCCTCTCTCTCTCTCTCCCCCTCTCTCCCCCCTCTCTCCCCCCTCTCTCTCCCCTCTCTCCCCCCTCTCTCTCCCCCCTCTCTCTCCCCCCTCTCTGCCCCCTCTCCTCTCTCCCCCCTCTCTCTCCCCTCTCTCTCCCCCCTCTCTCCCCCCTCTCTCTCCTCTCTCCCCCCTCTCTCTCCTCTCTCCCCCCTCTCTCCTCTCTCCCCTCTCTCTCCCCCCTCTCTCCTCTCCCCTCTCTCTCCTCTCCCCTCTCTCTCCCCCCTCTCTCTCCCCTCTCTCCCCTCTCTCCCCTCTCCCCTCTCCCCCCTCTCCCCCCTCTCCCCCCTCTCTCCCCTCTCTCCTCTCTCCCCTCTCTCTCTCTCCCCCCTCTCTCTCTCCCCCCTCTCTCCCCTCTCTCCCCTCTCTCTCCCCTCTCTCCCCCCTCTCTCTCCCCTCTCCCCCCCCCCCTCTCCTCGCCCCTGTGCCTCCTGTCCAGGCGCTGGCCATGCCGTCCAGTGTGCGGGCCGGCAGCCTGAAGGACCCCGAGGTGGCCGAGCTCTTCTACAGGGACGACCCTGAGAAGCTCTTCGCAGACCTGCGGGAGATCGGCCATGGCAGCTTCGGAGCGGTCTACTTCGTACGTCTGGGGACGGGAGCAGGGTGCCGGGGACAGGAGCAGGGCAAGAGCAGTGTGCTGGGGACAGGAGCAGTGTGCTGGGGACAGGAGCAGGGCAAGAGCAGTGTGCTGGGGACAGGAGCAGTGTGCTGGGGACAGGAGCAGGACAGGAGCAGTGTGCTGGGGACAGGAGCAGTGTGCCGGGGACAGGAGCAGGGCAGGAGCAGTGTGCTGGGGACAGGAGCAGTGTGCTGGGGACGGGAGCAGGGCAGAAGCAGGGTGCTGAGGACAGGAGCAGGGTGCTGGAGACAGGAGCAGGGCAGGAGCAGTGTGCTGAGGACAGGAGCAGGGCAGGAGCAGTGTGCTGAGGGCAGGAGCAGGACAGGAGCAGGGTGCTGGGGACAGGAGCAGGGCAGGAGCAGTGTGCTGGGGACAGGAGCAGGGTGCTGGGGACAGGAACAGGGCAGGAGCAGTGTGCTGGGGACAGGAGCAGTGTGCCGGGGACAGGAGCAGGGCAGGAGCAGTGTGCTGGGGACAGGAGCAGGGCAAGAGCAGTGTGCTGGGGACAGGAGCAGGGTGCTGGGGACAGGAGCAGGGCAAGAGCAGTGTGCTGGGGACAGGAGCAGGGTGCCGGGGACAGGAGCAGGGCAGGAGCAGTGTGCTGGGGACAGGAGCAGGGCAAGAGCAGTGTGCTGGGGACAGGAGCAGGGCAGGAGCAGTGTGCTGGGGACAGGAGCAGGGTGCTGGGGACAGGAACAGGGCAGGAGCAGTGTGCTGGGGACAGGAGCAGTGTGCCGGGGACAGGAGCAGGGCAGGAGCAGTGTGCTGGGGACAGGAGCAGGGCAAGAGCAGTGTGCTGGGGACAGGAGCAGGGTGCTGGGGACAGGAGCAGGGCAAGAGCAGTGTGCTGGGGACAGGAGCAGGGTGCCGGGGACAGGAGCAGGGCAGGAGCAGTGTGCTGGGGACAGGAGCAGGGCAAGAGCAGGGTGCTGGGGACAGGAGCAGGGTGCTGGGGACAGGAGCAGGGTGCCGGGGACAGGAGCAGGGCAGGAGCAGTGTGCTGGGGACAGGAGCAGGGTGCCGGGGACAGGAGCAGGGCAGGAGCAGTGTGCTGGGGACAGGAGCAGGGCAGGAGCAGTGTGCTGGGGACAGGAGCAAGGCAAGAGCAGTGTGCTGGGGACAGGAGCAGGGTGCTGGGGACAGGAGCAGGGCAAGAGCAGTGTGCTGGGGACAGGAGCAGGGTGCCGGGGACAGGAGCAGGGCAGGAGCAGTGTGCTGGGGACAGGAGCAGGGCAAGAGCAGTGTGCTGGGGACAAGAGCAGGGCAGGAGCAGTGTGCTAGGGACGGGAGCAGTGTGCTGGGGACAGGAGCAGGGCAGGAGCAGTGTGCTGGGGACAGGAGCAGTGTGCTGGGGACAGGAGCAGGGTGCTGGAGACAGGAGCAGGGCAAGAGCAGTGTGCTGGGGACAGGAGCAGTGTGCTGGGGACAGGAGCAGGGTGCTGGAGACAGGAGCAGGGCAAGAGCAGTGTGCTGGGGACAGGAGCAGGGCAGGAGCAGTGTGCTGAGGGCAAGAGCAGTGTGCTGGGGACAGGAGCAGTGTGCTGGAGACAGGAACAGGACGGGAGAAGTGTGCTGGGGACAGGAGCAGTGTGCTGGGGACAAGAGCAGGGCAGGAGCAGTGTGCTGGGGACGGGAGCAGTGTGCTGGGGACAGGAGCAGGACGGGAGCAGTGTGCTGGGGACAGGAGCAGTGTGCTGGGGACAGGAGCAGGGCAGAAGCAGGGTGCTGAGGACAGGAGCAGGGTGCTGGAGACAGGAGAAGGGCAGGAGCAGTGTGTTGAGGACAGGAGCAGGGCAGGAGCAGTGTGCTGGGGACGGGAGCAGGGCAGGAGCAGTGTGCTGGGGACAAGAGCAGAGCAGGAGCAGTGTGCTGGGGACAAGAGCAGGGCAGGAGCAGTGTGCTGGGGACAAGAGCAGGGCGGGAACAGTGTGCTGGGGACGGGAGCAGTGTGCTGGGGACAGGAGCAGGGCAGGAGCAGTGTGCTGGGGACGAGAGCAGGGCAGGAACAGTGTGCTGGGGACGGGAGCAGTGTGCTGGGGACAGGAGCAGGGCAGGAGCAGTGTGCTGGGGACAGGAGCAGTGTGCTGGGGACAAGAGCAGGGCAGGAGCAGTGTGCTGGGGACAGGAGCAGTGTGCTGGGGACGGGAGCAGGGCAGAAGCAGGGTGCTGAGGACAGGAGCAGTGTGCTGGAGACAGGAGAAGGGCAGGAGCAGTGTGCTGAGGACAGGAGCAGGGCAGGAGCAGTGTGCTGGGGACAGGAGCAGGGCAGGAGCAGTGTGCTGAGGGCAGGAGCAGAGCAGGAGCAGTGTGCTGGGGACAGGAGCAGGGCAGGAGCAGTGTGCTGGGGACAAGAGCAGGGCGGGAACAGTGTGCTGGGGACGGGAGCAGTGTGCTGGGGACAGGAGCAGGGCAGGAGCAGTGTGCTGGGGACAAGAGCAGGGCAGGAACAGTGTGCTGGGGACAGGAGCAGTGTGCTGGGGACGGGAGCAGGGCAGAAGCAGGGTGCTGAGGACAGGAGCAGGGTGTTGGAGACAGGAGAAGGGCAGGAGCAGTGTGCTGAGGACAGGAGCAGGGCAGGAGCAGTGTGCTGGGGACGGGAGCAGGGCAGGAGCAGTGTGTTGAGGGCAGGAGCAGAGCAGGAGCAGTGTGCTGGGGACAGGAGCAGGGCAGGAGCAGTGTGCTGGGGACAGGAGCAGTGTGCTGGGGACAGGAGTAGGGCAGGAGCAGTGTGCTGGGGACAAGAGCAGGGCAGGAGCAGTGTGCTGGGGACGGGAGCAGGAGTTCAGTGGGCTGTCCAGCTGGTCACCCTGTCTGTCTCTCACAGGCCCGGGACATCCGCACTAATGAGGTGGTGGCCATCAAGAAGATGTCCTACAGTGGCAAGCAGTCGAACGAGGTGAGTGTGTGTGTATGAACCCCTCTCTCTCTCAGTGCAGTGTTAATGTACTGGAGTGTCCAGTCAGTGTGTCTCTATTAACCCCTCTCTCTCTCAGTGCAGTGTTAATGTACTGGAGTGTCCAGTCAGTGTGTGTGTATGAACCCCTCTCTCTCTCAGTGCAGTGTTAATGTACTGGAGTGTCCAGTCAGTGTGTCTGTATTAACCCCTCTCTCTCTCAGTGCAGTGTTAATGTACTGGAGTGTCCAGTCAGTGTGTGTGTATTAACCCCTCTCTCTCTCAGTGCAGTGTTAATGTACTGGAGTGTCCAGTCAGTGTGTCTGTATTAACCCCCCTCTCTCTCTCAGTGCAGTGTTAATGTACTGGAGTGTCCAGTCAGTGTGTGTGTATGAACCCCTCTCTCTCTCACTGCAGTGTTAATGTACTGGAGTGTCCAGTCAGTGTGTCTGTATTAACCCCTCTCTCTCTCAGTGCAGTGTTAATGTACTGGAGTGTCCAGTCAGTGTGTGTGTATTAACCCCTCTCTCTCTCAGTGCAGTGTTAATGTACTGGAGTGTCCAGTCAGTGTGTGTGTATGAACCCCTCTCTCTCTCAGTGCAGTGTTAATGTACTGGAGTGTGCAGTCAGTGTGTCTGTATTAACCCCTCTCTCTCTCTCAGTGCAGTGTTAATGTACTGGAGTGTCCAGTCAGTGTGTGTGTATTAACCCCTCTCTCTCTCAGTGCAGTGTTAATGTCCTGGAGTGTCCAGTCAGTGTGTGTGTATTAACCCCTCTCTCTCTCTCAGTGCAGTGTTCATGTACTGGAGTGTCCAGTCAGTGTGTCTGTATTAACCCCTCTCTCTCTCTCAGTGCAGTGTTAATGTACTGGAATGTCCAGTCACTGTGTCTGTATGAACCCCTCTCTCTCTCTCAGTGCAGTGTTAATGTACTGGAGTGTCCAGTCAGTGTTTCTGTATTAACCCCTCTCTCTCTCAGTGCAGTGTTAATGTACTGGAGTGTCCAGTCAGTGTGTGTGTATTAACCCCTCTCTCTCTCAGTGCAGTGTTAATGTACTGGAGTGTCCAGTCAGGGTGTGTGTATTAACCCCTCTCTCTCTCTCAGTGCAGTGTTAATGTGCTGGAGTGTCCAGTCAGTGTGTGTGTATTAACCCCTCTCTCTCTCAGTGCAGTGTTAATGTACTGGAGTGTCCAGTCAGTGTGTGTGTATTAACCCCTCTCTCTCTCAGTGCAGTGTTAATGTACTGGAGTGTCCAGTCAGGGTGTGTGTATTAACCCCTCTCTCTCTCTCAGTGCAGTGTTAATGTGCTGGAGTGTCCAGTCAGTGTGTCTGTATTAACCCCTCTCTCTCTCTGTGTAGAAATGGCAGGACATTATTAAGGAGGTGAAGTTTCTGCAGAAGCTGCGACACCCCAACACTATCGAGTATCGGGGATGCTACCTCCGAGAGCACACTGCCTGGGTAAGTGTGTGTGCGGCGTTCGCACCCTGGACAGTCCGCCTGACTGGGCCCCGTCCCCAGCCTGTGGGTATTAACCTGTCTCTCTCTCTCTCTCTGCCCGTCTCTCCCAGCTCGTGATGGAGTACTGCTTGGGCTCGGCCTCCGACCTCCTCGAAGGTGAGTCAGGGCAGGCGGCCGTGTGCAAGCGAGCAGGGCCTTGTGGGTTGTGTAGTTCCTTTTGCAATGCACCGTGGGGTCTGTAGTCCGGGGAGGCAGGCATTGTGGGAAATGTAGTTTTCCTGGCGGAGTTGAAGCTCCCCCTCCCTCCTCTTCTCCCCCCAGTCCACAAGAAGCCTCTCCAGGAAGTGGAAATCGCTGCTATTACCCATGGTGCACTGCAAGGCTTGGCGTACCTTCACTCCCACAACATGATCCATCGGTGAGCAGAGCAGTCGATCGATCGGTTCGGTCAAGAGGAGGATGATGGTCGTCGTGATTGATTCTGTGAGGAGGATGACGGTCGTGGTGGTGATTGATTCTGTGAGGATGAGGATGATTGGCGTCGTGATTGATTCTGTGAGGAGGATGACGGTCGTGGTGGTGATTGATCCTGTGAGGATGAGGAGGATGACGGTTGTGGTGGTGATTGATTCTGTGATGGTGATGATGATGGTTGTGGTGGTGATTGATGATGATGATGGTGTGTCTTCCTCAGGGATGTGAAAGCTGGCAATATTCTGCTGACAGAACCGGGTCAGGTGAAGTTGGGGGATTTCGGTTCTGCCTCCATCGTCTCCCCAGCAAACTCCTTTGTGGGCACCCCTTACTGGTGAGTCTGCAGTTTAATAACAGTATAATAACACAGTGTAATAATACAGGAACACAGCACTTACTTCTCTGTGAGCACCCCTTACTGGTGAGTCAGCAGTGTAATAACAATATAATAACACAGTGTAATAATACAGGAACACAGCACTTACTTCTCTGTGGACACCCCTTACTGGTGAGTGTGCAGTTTAATAACAGTATAATAACACAGTGTAATAATACAGGAACACAGCACTTACTTCTCTGTGGGCACCCCTTACTGGTGAGTCTGCAGTGTAATAACAATATAATAACACAGTGTAATAATACAGGAACACAGCACTTACTTCTCTGTGAGCACCCCTTACTGGTGAGTCTGCAGTTTAATAACAATATAATAACACAGTGTAATAATACAGGAACACAGCACTTACTTCTCTGTGAGCACCCCTTACTGGTGAGTCTGCAGTTTAATAACAATATAATAACACAGTGTAATAATACAGGAACACAGCACTTCTCTGTGAGCACCCCTTACTGGTGAGTCTGCAGTTTAATAACAATATAATAACACAGTGTAATAATACAGGAACACAGCACTTACTTCTCTGTGGACACCCCTTACTGGTGAGTCTGCAGTTTAATAACAATATAATAACACAGTGTAATAATACAGGAAAACAGCACTGACTTCTCCTCTGTGGACACTCCCTACTTGTGAGTCTGCAGTGTAATAACAATATAATAACACAGTGTAATAATACAGGAACACAGCACTGACTTCTCCTCTGTGGGCACCCCTTACTGGTGAGTCTGCAGTATAATAACAATATAATAACACAGTGTAATAATACAGGAACACAGCACTGACTTCTCCTCTGTGGACACTCCCTACTTGTGAGTCTGCAGTGTAATAACAATATAATAACACAGTGTAATAATACAGGAACACAGCACTGACTTCTCCTCTGTGGGCACCCCTTACTGGTGAGTCTGCAGTTTAATAACAATATAATAACACAGTGTAATAATACAGGAACACAGCACTTACTTCTCTGTGAGCACCCCTTACTGGTGAGTCTGCAGTTTAATAACAATATAATAACACAGTGTAATAATACAGGAACACAGCACTTACTTCTCTGTGAGCACCCCTTACTGGTGAGTCTGCAGTGTAATAACAATATAATAACACAGTGTAATAATACAGGAACACAGCACTGACGTCTCTGTGGGCACCCCTTACTGGTGAGTCTGCAGTTTAATAACAATATAATAACACAGTGTCATAATACAGGAACACAGCACTTACTTCTCCTCTGTGGACACTCCCTACTTGTGAGTCTGCAGTGTAATAACAATATAATAACACAGTGTAATAATACAGGAACACAGCACTGACTTCTTTGTGGGCACCCCTTACTGGTGAGACTGCAGTTTAATAACAATATAATAACACAGTATAATAATACAGGAACACAGCACTGACTTCTCCTCTGTGGACACTCCCTACTGGTGAGTGTGCAGTTTAATAACAATATAATAACACAGTGTAATAATACAGGAACACAGCACTTACTTCTCTGTGGGCACCCCTTACTGGTGAGTCTGCAGTGTAATAACAATATAATAACACAGTGTAATAATACAGGAGCACAGCACTTACTTCTCTGTGGACACCCCTTACTGGTGAGTCTGCAGTGTAATAACAGTATAATAACACAGTGTAATAATACAGGAACACAGCACTGACTTCTCCTCTGTGGACACCCCTTACTGGTAAGTCTGCAGTTTAATAAGAATATAATAACACAGTGTAATAATACAGGAACACAGCACTGACTTCTCTGTGAGCACCCCTTACTGGTGAGTCTGCAGTTTAATAACAATATAATAACACAGTGTAATAATACAGGAGCACAGCACTTACGTCTCCGTGGACACCCCTTACTGGTGAGTCTGCAGTTTAATAACAATATAATAACACAGTGTAATAATACAGGAACACAGCACTGACTTCTCCTCTGTGGACACCCCTTACTGGTGAGTCTGCAGTTTAATAACAATATAATAACACAGTGTAATAATACAGGAGCACAGCACTTACTTCTCTGTGGACACCCCTTACTGGTGAGTCTGCAGTTTAATAACAATATAATAACACAGTGTAATAATACAGGAACACAGCACTGACTTCTCCTCTGTGGACACCCCTTACTGGTGAGTCTGCAGTTTAATAACAATATAATAACACAGTGTAATAATACAGGAACACAGCACTTCTCTGTGGGCACCCCTTACTGGTGAGTCTGCAGTTTAATAACAATATAATAACACAGTGTAATAATACAGGAACACAGCACTGACTTCTCCTCTGTGGACACTCCCTACTTGTGAGTCTGCAGTGTAATAACAATATAATAACACAGTGTAATAATACAGGAACACAGCACTGACTTCTCCTCTGTGGGCACCCCTTACTGGTGAGTCTGCAGTGTAATAACAATATAATAACACAGTGTAATAATACAGGAACACAAGACTGACTTCTCCTCTGTGGACACCCCTTACTGGTGAGTCTGCAGTTTAATAACAATATAATAACACAGTGTAATAATACAGGAACACAGCACTGACTTCTCCTCTGTGGACACTCCCTACTTGTGAGTCTGCAGTGTAATAACAATATAATAACACAGTGTAATAATACAGGAACACAGCACTGACTTCTCCTCTGTGGACACCCCTTACTGGTGAGTCTGCAGTTTAATAACAATATAATAACACAGTGTAATAATACAGGAACACAGCACTTCTCTGTGGGCACCCCTTACTGGTGAGTCTGCAGTTTAATAACAATATAATAACACAGTGTAATAATACAGGAACACAGCACTGACTTCTCCTCTGTGGGCACCCCTTACTGGTGAGTCTGCAGTTTAATAACAATATAATAACACAGTGTAATAATACAGGAACACAGCACTTACTTCTCTGTGGACACCCCTTACTGGTGAGTCTGCAGTGTAATAACAATATAATAACACAGTGTAATAATACAGGAACACAGCACTGACTTCTCCTCTGTGGACACCCCTTACTGGTGAGTCTGCAGTTTAATAACAATATAATAACACAGTGTAATAATACAGGAACACAGCACTGACTTCTCCTCTGTGGACACTCCCTACTTGTGAGTCTGCAGTGTAATAACAATATAATAACACAGTGTAATAATACAGGAACACAGCACTGACTTCTCCTCTGTGGGCACCCCTTACTGGTGAGTCTGCAGTTTAATAACAATATAATAACACAGTGTAATAATACAGGAACACAGCACTTACTTCTCTGTGAGCACCCCTTACTGGTGAGTCTGCAGTTTAATAACAATATAATAACACAGTGTAATAATACAGGAACACAGCACTTACTTCTCTGTGAGCACCCCTTACTGGTGAGTCTGCAGTGTAATAACAATATAATAACACAGTGTAATAATACAGGAACACAGCACTGACGTCTCTGTGGGCACCCCTTACTGGTGAGTCTGCAGTTTAATAACAATATAATAACACAGTGTCATAATACAGGAACACAGCACTTACTTCTCCTCTGTGGACACTCCCTACTTGTGAGTCTGCAGTGTAATAACAATATAATAACACAGTGTAATAATACAGGAACACAGCACTGACTTCTCCTCTGTGGACACTCCTTACTGGTGAGTGTGCAGTTTAATAACAATATAATAACACAGTGTAATAATACAGGAACACAGCACTGACGTCTCTGTGGACACCCCTTACTGGTGAGTCTGCAGTTTAATAACAATATAATAACACAGTGTAATAATACAGGAACACAGCACTGACTTCTCCTCTGTGGACACTCCCTACTGGTGAGTCTGCAGTGTAATAACAATATAATAACACAGTGTAATAATACAGGAACACAGCACTTACTTCTCTGTGGACACCCCTTACTGGTGAGTCTGCAGTGTAATAACAGTATAATAACACAGTGTAATAATACAGGAACACAGCACTGACTTCTCCTCTGTGGACACCCCTTACTGGTAAGTCTGCAGTTTAATAACAATATAATAACACAGTGTAATAATACAGGAACACAGCACTGACTTCTCTGTGGACACCCCTTACTGGTGAGACTGCAGTTTAATAACAATATAATAACACAGTGTAATAATACAGGAACACAGCACTGACTTCTCTGTGGAAACCCCTTAATGGTGAGTCTGCAGTGTAATAACAATATAATAACACAGTGTAATAATACAGGAACACAGCACTGACGTCTCTGTGGGCACCCCTTACTGGTGAGTCTGCAGTGTAATAACAATATAATAACATAGTGTAATAATACAGGAACACAAGACTGACAGCTCATCTGCAGACACACCCTACTGGTGAACCTGTTGTGTAATAACACGGTAATAACACAGTATTGATATAGGATCAATGGTGCGTCTGCAGTGTAATAACATGGTAATAATACAGTCGTAAGTGTGTTAATAGAGCGTGCCCTCTGACCCCCCCCCTGCAGGATGGCCCCAGAAGTCATCCTCGCGATGGACGAAGGGCAGTATGATGGGAAGGTGGATGTGTGGTCTCTGGGCATCACCTGCATCGAGCTGGGTGAGTGACCAACCCCCCCTACAGCTCCCAGGCTGCACCGGGGGGGCCGCGCTGGAGCAGGGGCGCCTGGGACGTGTAGTTCCCTGTGTTCTGAGCCTGTAGTTCTCCCTGTGGACGGGAGCTCACTGCTCCTCTCTCTCTGTTTGTCTGCAGCGGAGAGGAAGCCTCCTCTGTTCAACATGAATGCTATGAGTGCCTTATACCACATCGCACAGAACGAGAGCCCGGTACTGCAGTCCAACCACTGGTGAGAGCTCCCCCGCGTCTCCTGTCTCCGCCTCCTGTCTCTGGTCTCTCTCCTCTCTCCTCTCCCCCGTGTCTGCTCTCTCCTTATTCCTTTCCCCCGTGTCTCCTCTCTCTCTCTGCCTCCTGTCTCTCCTCTCTCTTTCTCTGCCTCCTGTCTCTCCTCTCTCTCTCTTTGCCTCCTGTCTCTCCTCTCTCTCTCTCCGCCTCCTGTCTCTCCTCTCTCTCTCTCCGCCTCCTGTCTCTGCTCTCTCCTCTCTCCTCTCCCCCTGTGTCTCCTCTCTCCACCTGTCTCTGCTCTCTCCTTATTCCTTTCCCCCTGTGTCTCCTCTCTCTCTCCGCCTCCTGTCTCTGCTCTCTCTCCTCTCTCTTTCACAGTATTACAGTGTAGTAAAACCCAGTGAGACTGTGGTAAAATCACAGTACAGCGCAGTAAAGCCCAGTGAGATTGTGGTAAAATCACAGTACAGCGCAGTAAAGTCCAGTGAGACTGTGGTAAAAGCACAGTACAGCGCAGTAAAGTCCAGTGAGACTGTGGTAAAATCACAGTACAGTGCAGTAAAGCCCAGTGAGACTGTGGTAAAATCACAGTACAGCGCACTGTACACACACACACAGACTCTCTCACACACACACACTCACACACACTCACACAGACTCTCTCACACACACACTCACACAGACTCTCACACACACACACTCACACAGACTCTCACACACACACACTCACTCACACAGACTCTCACACACACACACAGACTCTCACACACACACACTCACACAGACTCTCACACACACACACTCACACAGACTCTCACACTCACTCACACAGACTCTCACACTCACACACACTCACTCACACAGACTCTCACACTCACACACACACTCACACAGACTCTCTCACACACACACACACACTCACACAGACTCTCTCACACACACACACACAGACTCTCACACACACACACTCACACTCACACAGACTCTCACACTCACACACACACACACACACAGGGAGAGAGGAGCTGGGGGTCAGAGCGCAGGGTCAGACATTTCTACAGCGCCCCTGGAGCAGCTGGGGTTCAGGGGCCTCGCTCAGGGGCCCCACGGAGGGGGATTCCTCTGCTGGGCCGCGGGATTCGCGCTGGCGCCCCCCCCCGCCCCGGGCGCCGGTCCTGAGCCACAGAGCCCCCCAGGGTGGACCCGGGCCTTAATTAGCGCGGGTGGCGCGGGGTGCGTCTGCAGGGCTGTGGACGCGGGCCGGAGTCACACGCGTGTTCCAGAGCGTGTTCCAGAGCGTGTTCCAGGGCATGTGACAGGGCGTGTTCCAGGGCGTGTTCCAGAGCGTGTTCCAGGGCATGTGACAGGGCGTGTTCCAGGGCGTGTTCCAGGGCGTGTTCCAGAGCGTGTGACAGGGCGTGTTCCTGGGCGTGTTCCAGGGCGTGTGACAGGGCGTGTTCCAGGGCGTGTTCCAGGGCGTGTGACAGGGCGTGTGACAGGGCGTGTTCCAGGGCGTGTTCCAGGGCGTGTTCCAGAGCGTGTTCCTCTCAGAGACGCTGCCTGTGGTCTTCAGCGGATCTCTCTGCCTTTGTCCAGGTCGGACTATTTCCGGAATTTTGTGGATTCCTGCCTGCAGAAGATCCCGCAGGACCGACCCACCTCTGATGTGCTGCTGAAGGTAAAGACCTCCTCTCCCACTCTCAGTGCAGTGTTAATGTACTGGAGTGTCCAGTCAGTGTGTGTGTATTAACCCCTCTCTGTCTCAGTGCAGTGTTAATGTACTGGAGTGTCCAGTCAGTGTGTGTGTATTAACCCCTCTCTCTCTCAGTGCAGTGTTAATGTACTGGAGTGTCCAGTCAGTGTGTCTGTATTAACCCCTCTCTCTCTCAGTGCAGTGTTAATGTACTGGAGTGTCCAGTCAGTGTGTCTGTATGAACCCCTCTCTCTCTCAGTGCAGTGTTAATGTACTGGAGTGTCCAGTCAGTGTGTGTGTATTAACCCCTCTCTCTCTCAGTGCAGTGTTAATGTACTGGAGTGTCCAGTCAGTGTGTGTGTATTAACCCCTCTCTCTCTCTCAGTGCAGTGTTAATGTACTGGAGTGTCCAGTCAGTGTGTGTGTATTAACCCCTCTCTCTCTCTCAGTGCAGTGTTAATGTACTGGAGTGTCCAGCCAGTGTGTCTGTATTAACCCCTCTCTCTCTCAGTGCAGTGTTAATGTACTGGAGTGTCCAGCCAGTGTATCTGTATTAACCCCTCTCTCTCTCAGTGCAGTGTTAATGTACTGGAGTGTCCAGTCAGTGTGTGTGTATTAACCCCTCTCTCTCTCAGTGCAGTGTTAATGTACTGGAGTGTCCAGTCAGTGTGTCTGTATGAACCCCTCTCTCTCTCAGTGCAGTGTTAATGTACTGGAGTGTCCAGTCAGTGTGTGTGTATTAACCCCCCTCTCTCTCAGTGCAGTGTTAATGTACTGGAGTGTCCAGTCGGTGTGTCTGTATTAACCCCCCTCTCTCTCAGTGCAGTGTTAATGTACTGGAGTGTCCAGTCAGTGTGTCTGTATGAACCCCTCTCTCTCAGTGCAGTGTTAATGTACTGGAGTGTCCAGTCAGTGTGTGTGTATGAACCCCTCTCTCTCTCAGTGCAGTGTTAATGTACTGGAGTGTCCAGTCGGTGTGTGTGTATTAACCCCCCTCTCTCTCAGTGCAGTGTTAATGTACTGGAGTGTCCAGTCAGTGTGTCTGTATTAACCCCTCTCTCTCTCAGTGCAGTGTTAATGTACTGGAGTGTCCAGTCAGTGTGTCTGTATTAACCCCTCTCTCTCTCTCAGTGCAGTGTTCATGTACTGGAGTGTCCAGTCGGTGTGTCTGTATTAACCCCCCTCTCTCTCAGTGCAGTGTTAATGTACTGGAGTGTCCAGTCGGTGTGTCTGTATTAACCCCCCTCTCTCTCAGTGCAGTGTTAATGTACTGGAGTGTCCAGTCAGTGTGTGTGTATGAACCCCTCTCTCTCTCTCAGTGCAGTGTTAATGTACTGGAGTGTCCAGTCAGTGTGTGTATGAACCCCTCTCTCTCTCAGTGCAGTGTTAATGTACTGGAGTGTCCAGTCAGTGTGTGTGTATTAACCCCTCTCTCTCTCAGTGCAGTGTTAATGTACTGGAGTGTCCAGTCAGTGTGTCTGTATGAACCCCTCTCTCTCAGTGCAGTGTTAATGTACTGGAGTGTCCAGTCAGTGTGTGTATTAACCCCTCTCTCTCTCTCAGTGCAGTGTTAATGTACTGGAGTGTCCAGTCAGTGTGTGTGTATTAACCCCTCTCTCTCTCAGTGCAGTGTTAATGTACTGGAGTGTCCAGTCAGTGTGTCTGTATTAACCCCTCTCTCTCTCTCAGTGCAGTGTTAATGTACTGGAGTGTCCAGTCAGTGTGTGTGTATTAACCCCCCTCTCTCTCAGTGCAGTGTTAATGTACTGGAGTGTCCAGTCAGTGTGTCTGTATTAACTCCTCTCTCTCTCAGTGCAGTGTTAATGTAGTTGAGTGTCCAGTCAGTGTGTCTGTATTAACCCCTCTCTCTCTCTCAGTGCAGTGTTAATGTACTGGAGTGTCCAGTCAGTGTGTGTGTATTAACCCCTCTCTCTCTCAGTGCAGTGTTAATGTACTGGAGTGTCCAGTCAGTGTGTGTATTAACCCCTCTCTCTCTCAGTGCAGTGTTGATGTACTGGAGTGTCCAGTCAGTGTGTGTGTA
The DNA here is from genome assembly GCF_055471065.1 of Atractosteus spatula. NCBI lineage: Eukaryota > Metazoa > Chordata > Actinopteri > Semionotiformes > Lepisosteidae > Atractosteus > Atractosteus spatula. The sequence continues at coordinate 11,002,138 of NC_142710.1, read as the reverse complement.
TTAACCCCTCTCTCTCTCAGTGCAGTGTTAATGTACTGGAGTGTCCAGTCAGTGTGTGTGTATTAACCCCTCTCTCTCTCAGTGCAGTGTTAATGTACTGGAGTGTCCAGTCAGTGTGTGTGTATTAACCCCTCTCTCTCTCAGTGCAGTGTTAATGTACTGGAGTGTCCAGTCAGTGTGTGTGTATTAACCCCTCTCTCTCTCAGTGCAGTGTTAATGTACTGGAGTGTCCAGTCAGTGTGTGTGTATTAACCCCTCTCTCTCTCAGTGCAGTGTTCATGTGCTGGAGTGTCCAGTCAGTGTGTGTGTATTAACCCCTCTCTCTCTCAGTGCAGTGTTAATGTACTGGAGTGTCCAGTCAGTGTGTCTGTATTAACCCCTCTCTCTCTCTCAGTGCAGTGTTAATGTACTGGAGTGTCCAGTCAGTGTGTGTGTATTAACCCCTCTCTCTCTCAGTGCAGTGTTCATGTGCTGGAGTGTCCAGTCAGTGTGTGTGTATTAACCCCTCTCTCTCTCAGTGCAGTGTTAATGTACTGGAGTGTCCAGTCAGTGTGTCTGTATTAACCCCTCTCTCTCTCAGTGCAGTGTTAATGTACTGGAGTGTCCAGTCAGTGTGTGTATTAACCCCTCTCTCTCTCTCAGTGCAGTGTTAATGTACTGGAGTGTCCAGTCAGTGTGTGTATTAACCCCTCTCTCTCTCTCAGTGCAGTGTTAATGTACTGGAGTGTCCAGTCAGTGTGTCTGTATTAACCCCTCTCTCTCTCAGTGCAGTGTTCATGTACTGGAGTGTCCAGTGTGTCTGTATGAACCCCTCTCTCTCTCAGTGCAGTGTTAACCCCTCTCTCTCTCTCCCTGTGTGTCAGCACCGGTTCCTGATGCGAGAGCGCCCCCTGTCGGTGGTGATGGACCTCATCCAGAGGACGAAGGACGCTGTTCGGGAGCTGGACAACCTGCAGTACCGCAAGATGAAGAAGATCCTGTTCCAGGAGGCCCACAACGGGCCTGCGCCCGAGGGGCAGGACGAGGAGGAGGTACGGGGCCGGGGGGCCGGGGGGCCGGGGGGCCGGGGGGCTGAGGGGCAGCCAGCCCAGCCTCCGCCGGGCTCGGGGCTCGGGGCTCGGGGCTCGGGGCTCGGGGCTCGGGGCTCGGCCGCCCTCCCTGTCGATGCGCGAGTCCATCGTTCATGCAGGCCCGAATCGCCATCGGCTCGTCGGGCCTGACTGAACGCTCTGAGCCCTGTGACCTCTCAGGATCATCGTGATGATAGTAATTCCTCACACTTATACAGCGCTTTTCTGGACACCCCACTCAGAGCTCCTTACAGTAGTGGGGATCCCCCCCACCCCCACCAGTGTGTACCCCCACCTGGATGAGGCTCCAGTCTGCTCCCCACACAGCAGCTCTCAGAGCGATGAGGACAGGTCAGAGGTCATTAATAACATCCTTATACTTATATAGCGCCTTTCTGGACGCCCTACTGGTGGTGGGGATCCCCTCCAGCAGCAGCAGCAGTGTGGAGCCCCACCAGTGCGCTCACACACAGCAGCTCTCAGAGCGATGAGGACAGGTCAGAGGTCATTAGGGGTTACTAGGAGGCCAGGACTGGTCAAGACCGGGGGGACACCGGGGTAACACCCCGACTCTTTTATAGAGACACCCCGGGATTGTTCATGACCACAGAGAGTCAGGACCCCGGTTTTACGTCTCCTCTGAAGGACAGAGCCCTCTTACAGTCCAGTGTCCCCGTCAGTGTCCAGCCCTAGTCTTTTATAGCTCACCATCACTGTACTGGGGCATCAGGACCCACACAGAGCGCAGGGAGAGAGCGCCCCCTGCTGGCCCCACTCACCCCTCTCCCAGGAGTGTCCCCTCCAGGTACTGGCCAGGCTCCCCCTGCTGGGCTCCAGTGGGCTGGGAGCTGGGTGAGAGCGCCCCATGCTGGCCCCACTCACCCCTCTCCCAGGAGTCTCCCCTCCAGGTACTGGCCAGGCTCCCCCTGCTGGGCTCCAGTGGGCTGGGAGCTGGGTGAGAGCGCCCCCTGCTGGGCTACAGTGGGCCGTGAGCTGGGTGAGAGCGCCCCCTGCTGGCCCCACTCACCCCTCTCCCAGGAGTCTCCCCTCCAGGTACTGGCCAGGCTCCCCCTGCTGGGCTCCAGTGGGCTGGGAGCTGGGTGAGAGCGCCCCCTGCTGGGCTACAGTGGGCCGTGAGCTGGGTGAGAGCGCCCCCTGCTGGCCCCAGCCTCAGCTGCAGTGTATTAACCCCTCTCCCTCTCAGACTGCTGCGTACAGCTGTAGAGCCCCTGTCTGCAGCGGTCCACAGTGTCCGGCCCTCTCCCTGCAGGAGGTGGAGTCCTACATGCTGCGGACGGGCACGGTGAACAGCATGGAGAGCTCCCACTCGGTGCCTTCCATGTCCATCAGCGCCAGCTCGCAGAGCAGCTCGGTGAACAGCCTGGCGGACGGCTCGGACGACAGTGAGGAGATGGCCATGATGCAGGAGGGCGAGCACACGGTCACCTCCAACAGCTCGGTGATCCACCGGCCGCCGGTCAGTCTGTGGGTGGGTTAGGGACCCTGTGCTGTCTGTCTGTCTGTGGGTGGGTTAGGGACCCTGTGCTGTCTGTCTGTGGGTGGGTGGGTTAGGGACCCTATGCTGTCTGTCTGTGTGTGGGTTAGGGACCCTGTGCTGTCTGTCTGTCTGTTGGTGGGTTAGGGACCCTGTGCTGTCTGTCTGTGTGTGGGTTAGGGACCCTGTGCTGTCTGTCTGTCTGTGGGTGGGTTAGGGACCCTGTGCTGTCTGTCTGTGGGTGGGTGGGTTAGGGACCCTATGCTGTCTGTCTGTGTGTGGGTTAGGGACCCTGTGCTGTCTGTCTGTCTGTTGGTGGGTTAGGGACCCTGTGCTGTCTGTCTGTGGGTGGGTGGGTTAGGGACCCTGTGCTGTCTGTCTGTGGGTGGGTGGGTTAGGGACCCTGTGCTGTCTGTCTGTGGGTGGGTGGGTTAGGGACCCTGTGCTGTCTGTCTGTGTGTGGGTTAGGGACCCTGTGCTGTCTGTCTGTCTGTTGGTGGGTTAGGGACCCTGTGCTGTCTGTCTGTTGGTGGGTTAGGGACCCTGTGCTGTCTGTCTGTGTGGGTTAAGGACCATGTGCTGTCTGTGTTAGGAATCCTGTTCTGTCTGTCTGTGTACATGCTTTAGTGACCCTGTGCCGTGTGTGTTAGTGACCCTGTGCCATGTGTGTTAGTGACCCTGTGCTGTGACCCTGTGCCGTGTGTGTTAGTGACCCTGTGCCGTGTGTCTGTGCTGTGTTAGTGACCCTGTGCCGTGTGTATTAGTGACCCTGTGCTGTGTGTCTGTGCTGTGTGTTAGTGACCCTGTGCTGTGTGTCTGTGCTGTGTGTTAGTGACCCTGTGCCATGTGTCTGTGCTGTGTTAGTGACCCTGTGCTGTGTGTGTTAGTGACCCTGTGCTGTGACCCTGTGCCGTGTGTTAGTGACCCTGTGCTGTCTGTCTGTGTTGTGTGTGTTAGTGACCCTGTGCTACCTGTGCTGTGTGTGTTAGTGACCCTGTGCTGTCTGTCTGTGCCGTGTGTGTTAGTGACCCTGTGCCGTGTGTGTTAGTGACCCTGTGCCGTGTGTTAGTGACCCTGTGCTGTGTCTGTGCTGTGTGTTAGTGACCCTGTGCCGTGTGTCTGTGCTGTGTTAGTGACCCTGTGCTGTCTGTCTGTGCCGTGTGTGTTAGTGACCCTGTGCCGTGTGTGTTAGTGACCTTGTGTACTGTGTGTGTTAGTGACCCTGTGTACTGTGTGTCTGTGTTGTGTGGGTTAGGGACCCTGTGCTGTCTGTCTGTGTGGGTTAAGGACCATGTGCTGTCTGTGTTAGGAATCCTGTTCTGTTTGTCTGTGTACATGCTTTAGTGACCCTGTGCCATGTGTGTTAGTGACCCTGTGCTGTGACCCTGTGCCGTGTGTGTTAGTGACCCTGTGCCGTGTGTCTGTGCTGTGTTAGTGACCCTGTGCCGTGTGTATTAGTGACCCTGTGCTGTGTGTCTGTGCTGTGTGTTAGTGACCCTGTGCTGTGTGTCTGTGCTGTGTGTTAGTGACCCTGTGCCATGTGTCTGTGCTGTGTTAGTGACCCTGTGCTGTGTGTGTTAGTGACCCTGTGCTGTGACCCTGTGCCGTGTGTTAGTGACCCTGTGCTGTCTGTCTGTGTTGTGTGTGTTAGTGACCCTGTGCTACCTGTGCTGTGTGTGTTAGTGACCCTGTGCTGTCTGTCTGTGCCGTGTGTGTTAGTGACCCTGTGCCGTGTGTGTTAGTGACCCTGTGCCGTGTGTTAGTGACCCTGTGCTGTGTGTCTGTGCTGTGTGTTAGTGACCCTGTGCCGTGTGTCTGTGCTGTGTTAGTGACCCTGTGCTGTCTGTCTGTGCCGTGTGTGTTAGTGACCCTGTGCCGTGTGTGTTAGTGACCTTGTGTACTGTGTGTGTTAGTGACCCTGTGTACTGTGTGTCTGTGTTGTGTGTGTTAGGGATCCTGTGCTGTCTATCTGTGCCGTGTGTGTTAGTGACCCTGTGCCGTGTGTGTTAGTGACCCTGTGCTACCTTTGCTGTGTGTGTTAGTGACCCTGTGCTGTCTGTCTGTGCCGTGTGTGTTAGTGACCCTGTGCCATGTGTGTTAGTGACCCTGTGCTGTCTGTCTGTGCCGTGTGTGTTAGTGACCCTGTGCCGTGTGTGTTAGTGACCCTGTGTACTGTGTGTCTGTGCCGTGTGTGTTAGTGATCCTGTGCTGTCTGTCTGTGCCGTGTGTGTTAGTGACCCTGTGCTACCTGTGCTGTGTGTGTTAGTGACCCTGTGCTGTCTGTCTGTGCCGTGTGTGTTAGTGACCCTCTGCCGTGTGTGTTAGTGACCCTGTGCTGTGTGTTAGTGACCCTGTGCTGTGTGTCTGTGCTGTGTGTTAGTGACCCTGTGCCGTGTGTCTGTGCTGTGTTAGGGATCCTGTGCTGTCTATCTGTGCCGTGTGTGTTAGTGACCCTGTGCCGTGTGTGTTAGTGACCCTGTGCTACCTGTGCCGTGTGTGTTAGTGACCCTGTGCTGTCTGTCTGTGCCGTGTGTGTTAGTGACCCTGTGCTGTCTCTCTGTGCTGTGTGTGTTAGTGACCCTGTATACTGTCTGTCTGTGCCGTGTGTGTTAGTGACCCTGTGTACTGTGTGTGTTAGTGACCCTGTGTACTGTGTGTCTGTGCTGTGTGTGTTAGGGATCCTGTGCTGTCTATCTGTGCCGTGTGTGTTAGTGACCCTGTGCCGTGTGTGTTAGTGACCCTGTGCTACCTGTGCTGTGTGTGTTAGTGACCCTGTGCTGTCTGTCTGTGCCGTGTGTGTTAGTGACCCTGTGCCGTGTGTGTTAGTGACCCTGTGCTCTCTCTGTGCTGTGTGTTAGTAACCCTGTGCCGTGTGTCTGTGCTGTGTTAGTGACCCTGTGCTGTCTGTCTGTGCCGTGTGTGTTAGTGACCCTGTGTACTGTGTGTGTTAGTGACCCTGTGTACTGTGTGTCTGTGTTGTGTGTGTTAGGGATCCTGTGCTGTCTGTCTGTGCTGTGTGTGTTAGTGACCCTGTGCTGTCTGTCTGTGCTGTGTGTGTTAGTGACCCTGTGCTGTCTGTCTGTGCCGTGTGTGTTAGTGACCCTGTGCTGTGTGTCTGTGCCGTGTGTGTTAGTGACCCTGTGTACTGTGTGTCTATGCCGTGTGTGTTAGTGACCCTGTGCCGTGTGTGTTAGTGACCCTGTGCTCTCTCTGTGCCCTCTCGGCTCTCAGGGTCATGATAACATCTACGACGACCCCTATCAGCCTGAGATGGAGGCGCAGCAGCAGGCCTCCTCCGCCGCTCGGCGCCGCGCCTACTACCGCAACCGGGACCACTTCGCCACGATCCGCACGGCCTCGCTGGTCAGTGTGCGCCGCCCTCTCTCTCCCACTGCCTCTCCCCACCTGTCTCTCTCTCTCTCCCCACCTGTCTCTCTCTCTCTCTCTCCACCTGTCTCTCACTCTCTCCTGTCTGACCGCTGTGCCCCTGTCCCCCAGGTGACCAGACAGATCCAGGAGCACGAGCAGGGCCTGTCTGTCTGTCTCTCCTGTCTGACCGCTGTGCCCCTGTCCCCCAGGTGACCAGACAGATCCAGGAGCACGAGCAGGGCCTGTCTGT